>NW_024525234.1:83969-128680 GCF_017590135.1 Pyrgilauda ruficollis
AGAAGTAGATGGGGGGGTCGGAGGGCTGTGGGGGTTGTGGCCGGGCGGTGGGGTCTGGGGTCTCAGGGTCTTGGCTCGGGGCGTGTGGGGGGATCTGGGTGGTTCTGGAGGGGTTGAGCCCCACGGACCCTCCTGGTTGGAAATGGGGGGTCACGGAGACCCTGCAGGGAAACTGAGGAAGGGATCGTTTGTGGGGGGAGCTGGAGCCCTCAGGCTCGGTGGGACCCCCCGGGATGTCACCCCGCGTCACCCTCAGTGCCATCTGGACTCCTGGGGTGGGAGAGGACCCCTCCCAAAACCCCCGCAGCGCCAGCATCCCCTGCTCGCTTCGCCCCCTTCCCCACGGCGGGGCACCCCGAATTAGGGCGGGGGCAGCCATGGGCGGGTCTCTGGGGGCAGGGGGTCTCACCCCGCCCCGCTGGGACACTGCGGGGGGACCTCGGGGGTCCCGGGGCACCCACAGGGTCCTGGGGAGGTGCTTTAATCCCCCCATGACCCAAAGCTGCCAGCACTGGAGCTGCGGGTGCTGGTGGTGCCCGGGGAGGGAAACTGAGGCACGGGGACATCTCGGGGACCCCTTCCCCCCGCAGGATTTGACCCCGAAGCCACCCTGGGGGTTCATGCCCGGGACCTCGGCACCCCCCAGAGCTGGGGGGGGGGGGGGGGCCCCCCCCCCCCCCGGGGGGGGGGGGGGGGGGGGGGGGCAGGCTGAGACCTGACCCAGCTCATCCCATGGGTGGGGCCGTGACTCACCCACCCGGCAGGGCCCCCTTTGAGGGCCCCCAGGTTTGGGGGATCCCTGAGCCTTTTGGGGCATTGAGAGGGAGTCGGGTGAGGGGACCCCGACACTGGGGTCCCTTTGGGTCCCTTTTGGGGGCCTTTGAGGGGTTTGGGGTGCTGGGGGAAATGGAGTTCTCTGGTGTCTGGGGCTGGGGTCGAGCTCAGGACATTTGGGTTTTCCCAGCTTTGGGGTGTCCCTGCTCCTTCTGGGGTCACCTGGGTTCCTCTTGGGATGGGGGGAGTGGGGTGAGGGGTTTGGGGGTGCTGAACCATTGGGGGTGGTTCTGGGGCCTCATGAGGGATGATGGAGGAAATATGGGGGACCCTGCCCTTTGGGGGTCCCCTGTGTCTGAGGATGAGGTCAGGCCCACAGGGCTTGGGGCCTTGTGCCCCCCCCCAGATTTTTCTGCTGGGGAACCTGAACCCCCACTTCCACCACTGAGGGTCTGTCCAAGCTCAGACCCCCCAAATCCACCTCCCGAATGGGCTCCTTCTCCTCAAACCCCACCTCCCCATGGAAAAAAAAATCTGGGGGTCAGACAGACACTTCCTGCCCCCCAAATGTTCCTGGAGCAGAGAATCCTCAAGCCCATCTCTGTCTTTGTGGGAGCCCCCCCAAGCTCAGCCCCCCCCACAGATGCACCTCCTGAATGGGCTCCTCACCCCAAAACCCACCTCTCCATGGAGGGGACCCCCAAAATCCAGGTGCTCAGGTGGGCACCTCCTCACATTGACGTGTCCAGGGTGTTTTTGGGGGGGTCTCTGCCCCACAGCGGGGTATCCCTGCCCCATATTGGGGGCTGGTCCCTTGGCTGCCACCCGGGTGGGGTTTTGGGGTGCAGTGACAAGCTGGGGCCTGTCGGGGCAATTAACCTCTGTAATTAGCGTCGGGAGGAGCCGCCCGAACTCTCGGTACTTTCACACGCACACCCCTGCACTCCTCCCCTCCCGGCACCCCAAAGCTCCTCCCGCTCCCCCACAGCCCCCCGAGACTGCGCCCCCAGACCCAGCACATTTTGAGTCAGTGTTGCCTTTTTAATTGGGGTGAGATGTGGAGTGACCCCAGGAGCTGGGGAGCCCCCAGGAGTGCCTTGGGGTGTGGTCTCATTTTTGGGACCCTGGTTGGGCTTTGGGGCACGTTCTGGCCCTTTAGAGGGTGTTCTGGATTTGGGATCCCAAGGGTCTGGGGAGGGAGGGATGGAGGGAGGGTGGGGGAGGGATGGATACAGGGATATCCTGGGGTGCAGCCCACCTGTTTCCCATCCCCAGGAATTTGGGGAGGGGATGAGGCTGCCTCTGGGGGACCTACTGGGTCCAACCCCCCCAGTCCCAATGGTTTTCCCTCAAAAACAGGGGATCCCCCCCACCTTGAGCACCCACCCTGATACTTTTAATACTGAATTCATTTTGGTGTCCTTGTTTGCCCTCCATGTGGGAAGAAACAGGGGGACCTGGGTGTCCAGTGGGTCTTTATTCCCAAGGGATATTCACATGGATTCCCGTGGGACCCCCAGGGTCAGCCCTACCCCTGCCTGGGGCCCACCCCCACCCTGTGACCCCAGAAGGGTCCCCAGCCCCTCACGGGGATCATGGGGGGCTGTCAAGTCCAAGTGGGTGCTCCTTCCTGGGGCTGCCTCCCCGGTGATCCCAGTCCTCCTTCCCTGGGATCTGTTTCCCAGCGCTGGGGCTGAGATGAGCTTTCCCTGTTGCTGGGCATGGTGTGGGGTCCCACCCCTGGGCAGTGGCACTGCAGGAGAGGTGACACCAATGGCACCACAGCAGGAATGAGAGCCAGCCCACCCCTGGGGGCTGTGACTCCTGGGATCGGGGGGTGTCATGAGCTCCAGGCTGCCAGCTCTGCTCCCGCCAGGGATCCCGGGGCGCCCGGGGCTCTCGGCAGTCCCAGGGTGCCGCCCGTCTTCTGCAACACCTGCTTTGATCTCCCGGGAACCCATCTTGTTGTTCCAGCCATCACCACTCCTGCTCCCAGCCCTGCAATTTCCCAGCTCAGTGGCTGCCAACGGAGCAGCCAGGAGTTTCCGGATCTGAGGTTTTCCCAGTTGAACCCAGTCCCAGCACCGTTTTGGGGTGAAAACAGCTGTATTTGGGCTCCGGTTCTGCTAGACATTTCCCTGGTTGGGACTGCTGGGCACCTGTGCTGGTGGTCCCTGCTCCCAGAGGAAGCTGGGATGCTGGGGTGCGGGGTGGGTGACGGTGGCCAAGACTGAGCAGAGGATGGTGTCCAGCGTTGGGTATGTGATGGTGGCCAGCACTGAGTGGGGGATGGCCCTCCGTGGATGGGGGGGTGCCAGTGTGTTGGGTGGGTGATGGTGGCCAACACTGGGTGGGTGATGGTGGCCAGTGTTGGCTGCTGATGTTGCCCAGCACTGGGTGGGTGGTGGTGGCCAGCACTGGTTGGGTGACAGTGGCCAGCCTTGGGCCCTTGGCTTTGCTTCTGATGCATCCTCATCTCGGAAGTGCTGGAGCGTCTGAGGTGCTCCACCTTGGAGCTCAGGAGGGATTTGGGAACTGATCCGTGTCCCGGTGAGGTGTCTTCACCTCTTGGTGGCAGGGCGGGGCAGGGCTTTGCTGGCCCAGCAGCTGCTCGGGCAAGTGCTGGTCTGGCCGCGGGGCAGCAGCTGGGCCCGGAGCTGGTGCTGGAGCCACCCTGGGAACTCCTGGCAGGAATGCTCTCCGCCCGGGTTCCAACAGGTTCATTTGGTTTTGGGGCTGATCTGCCGGTTGCGTAAGGTGAGGAGATGCAGCCGCCGCCTTCTTCCGTCAGTTCAAACCTCTTCTCTTCTCCAGCTGGAAAACCGGGGAACCCTGGAGGGTAGGAGAGGGTTTCCAGGTGGGACTGGGGTGTGCAGGAGGCGTGTTGTCCAAGGGGAGCACCAACTTCCCTGTTCCCTGCACTGCAAATTCCCTGGGGCTGAAAATCCTGGAGCTTCAGGAATCCCCAATAAGATTCAAGTGGAAACACCAGGACTTGCACCTAGACCTAGATTTACATATTTTCAGTGAAAAAAAAGCTGGGGTGAACAGTCTTGGAGCTGAAACTGGTTCCACAAACCTCTCCCAGTGAATGGGATAATCCAGAGCTGGATTTTATTGGCGGTGTGAGGCTGGAAGGGAGTTTTGAAGCTTTTTATTTGTTTTAACAGTTGGATAAACCGGGATCCTCAATGGAGGCAGCTCAACACCTCATTTAAATAAAATTTAAAGCAATTAAGCAATTAAATTGTGTTGTTTTAACAATGGGGTAGGCTGGGAGTGGCTTTGCTGAATACCACGCGCTGACGTGCTGTGGAGGGACTGGAGACCCACAAGGACCCTCAGGAAACACCTCAAAATACCTGGAAGGTTCCTCAGAGGAGGGATGTGATCCCCTGTCAAAGCTGTGGGTCAGGGAACAGTCTTGACCCTGCTGGGGTGTGGCCCAACACAGATATATTGGGATATTTCAGTCTCTGCAAATCCCAGTGTGTCCCGCCCAGCTCAACCCATCACTCAGAGGGATCCAGAATGACTTGAAAACCCTTTCAGAAGGTTTAAGAAGGTTTTAAAATCATCTTTATTTACATAAAAGTAGTTTTAGAACCCTGCCCAACACTAATGCTCCCAGTTGTGAAACACTTTGGACAACCCACGTCACCCCTCCTCGGAGCAGGAGGTTGAAACTGAGTGCATCTGAGGGTGTGCCTGGGAGCCTGGGTTTTTGTTGGAATTCAGTGAACCCAGCCACTGGAGTCAGGCCGAAAATGACAGATTTAGCTAAAACAAGGGTTTCCCTTGAGGGCGTGATGCATCAGAGAGTTCACGGGGCTTTGGCCACGGCCCAGGGAATTTGGGTTGGAGTTCAGCTCCAACACCAACAATGCTTTTGTTTTTCTTTGCTATCTGGGGAGTGTTTGCAGGCAGGTCATGGTTATGGCAAAGTGAGGAGGGCGTCCTTTCAAACCTGAAAACAATGAAGAGAATTAAACAATCCCCCAAAAATGACATCTCCACTCCCCCCTGGCACCAACCAACTCCCTGTGCCCATAAAAAGGGGGACCAGCAGCTGCTCCCACAGGACTTGGCTTCTCTCACCTCTCAAGCTCCAGCCTCAGCTTTTTGCTCAGAATTTTGGGGACCCTTCACCATGTCTCGCCAGTCCTGTGCTCTTGGCAAGGGGTTCAGCTCCAGCTCTGTGTGCTTTGGGGGCAAGAACAAGGTCACGTTTGGCTCCATGCCCCGTGGAGGATGCCGGGGATCTGGCGGCGCTGGTGGCTTCAGCAGCAGGAGCCTCTATTCCCTGGGGGGCAGTAAAAGCACCTCCCTGGGAGGATTTGGGGGGGCTGGTGGTGCCTGCAGAGGCTTTGGTGGCCAAGGAGGCTTTGGCTTTGGGGCTGGAGCAGGATTTGGGGGTGGCTATGGTTCAGGGTTCTTTGGTGGAGGCCCTGGTGGCTTTGGCGGCTTTGGTGGAGGATTTGATGGTGGGATGGGGGGCCAGGGCTTCCCCCCATGCCCCCCAGGCGGGATCAGGGAGGTGACCATCAACCAGAGCCTGCTGGCCCCCCTCAATCTGGAGATTGACCCCGAGATCCAGAAGGTTCGGACACAGGAGCGGGAGGAGATCAAGAAACTCAACGACAAATTCGCCTCCTTCATCGACAAGGTTTGCAGGGGCTTCACTCCAGGATTGGCTCTGGAGGGTGGGAATGACCAGGAGACGCTCACCCAGGGGCACCCAGAGCTGCAGTTGCCCAAATCACTGTAAACTGAAGGTGTTTGGGGCTGTTTTTAAGGGGAAAATTGGTTATTTTAAGGGGAATATTGGTCTACTTTGAAGGAGCAGGTAAAATTTTTTGGATGTTTGGGGCTATTTTTAATGGGAATTTGGGTGCTTTAGACTACTTTTAAGGAGAAGACATGATTTTGGGTGACTTGAGCTATTTTAAAGCAGAAGGTGGGATTTTTTTTTGGGAATATTTTTAAGAGATGTTGGAATTTGGGGTGTTTTGGACTATTTTTAAGGAGAAGATGGGATACGTAGTGATTTAAGCTATTTTTAAGGAGACGATTGGACTTTTTGGATGTTTTGGTCTATTTTGAAGATGTTGGGACTTTTTTGGCTATTTTGCACAAGAAGATGCCAAACCCATGAAGTTCATTGTATTTCTCCCGTTCAGAGGCTCCAGAATTGGGAAGGGGACGTGACCCCCCTTTTGCCCACTCACCCCGTCCACTGTGGTCCTACCTGTCCTGTAGGACTGGGGAGTTATCACACATTAAATGGGCATAAAATATGGAAAGCACATGGGGAAAAAAAAATCAATAAAAAGATGGGGTTTTGAAGGGAGAATCTGACTCTTTCCCCACCTGTTTAGGTCCGCTTCCTGGAGCAGCAGAACCGAGTCCTGGAGACCAAGTGGAAGCTGCTGCAGGAACAGGGCGGTACAGGACCGGGAGGCAGGAACCTCGACCCTTTCTTTGAGACCTACATCAGTGGGCTGAGGAAGCAGTTGGATTTTCTCTCCAGTGAGAAGCTCCAGCTGGACACAGAGCTGAAGAACTTCCAGGACATGGTGGAGGACTTCAAGACAAAGTAGGTTGCTTGGGGTGTCTGGTGGTGAATAATCAGAGAGAAAAACTCACTTCAGACAGCCAAAAAAGGAGGAATATTGATAATAATTATCAATATTGATTTTTCCCCCCGATGGTTAGAAAATGTAAAATGTTTTGGGAAAAGGGAGTTTGGATGAAAAGTGGTGCTTTTTCAAGGTATTTCTCAACTTTTCTCAATATATTGCTCGAATTGTGCTTCTTCCAGAAGGAGGACCTTCCACATTTGTCTTCCTCAAGAAGGAATTCCTTAAAAATCAGTGACATTATGATTTAGTTAATTAATCGGTTGCTAAACCCAGCTCTAATTTCCTTATGGATTTCCTCATGATTCTTTCACATAATATCATTCAGGATTTGAGGATTTCTGTGGAAGGCTGACATGAAGTAGAAAAAAAAAAAAAAGAAAGGAAAAGTAAAGACTATTTTCCTGCTGTTATTTATTATAACATATAATTTATTTTAGTCTATAAATATGAACACAAAATGTGCCCAGTTGGAAAAAGGAGAACAAAGACTGGAGAAATGAATCCACTTGAGGAATTACAAAAAACAGTGGGCAAAGAAGTCTGGGAACCATGGGAATCCACAAGACCTGGGATCAACCAGAGGCTGCAGGGTGAAAACTGGCTTTATATTTGGAGACAAGCATCTGGAAAATTTGAATCCATTTGGGATTCTGGGGTGTCCTGTGCAGGGCCAGGCACTGAACTCGATGATCCCTGTAAGCTCCTTCCAAATCAGGAGATTCCATGATACCTGTGAGGAGCTGAAGGTTCCTGGATCTCGTGGAAGGAGCTTGGAGTGGCCGCAAGCACCAGGACTCCCTTTAGCAGAGCCAGAATTCCTCTTTCCAGGATTTTCTCACCCAGGCGCTGGAAGTGCAGGAGCCAGGGCTTGTCCTGAAATGCGAAGTGCAATTCCCTGTCCATAAATCTCCCTCATGGCAGATCTATTTTTGCTGGGTTTATGAGTCTGAGGCCAACAATGTTCATTAGTCTGAGCCGGAGCCAAAACAAGCAGCCAGATTCCATCTCCCTCCTTCCCATCCACAGGTACGAGGAGGAGATAAACAAAAGGACGGCAGCTGAGAACGAATTTGTGCTCCTGAAGAAGGTCAAGTCCTTGTTTTTTACCTAAAGGGGCTCCAGGAGGGCTGGAGAGGGACTTCGGACAATGGCCTGGAGTGTCAGGACAGAGGGAATGGCTCCTCACTGCCAGAGGACAGGGATACATGGGATATTGGGCAGAAATTCTTCCCTGTGAGGGTGGGCAGACCCTGGAATGGATTTACAAGAGAAACTGTAGCTGTTTGACCCCTGGAAGCGTCCCAGGCCGGGTTGGATGGGGCTTGGAGCAGCCTGGGAGAGTGGAAGGTGTCCCTGCCCATGGAACGGGGTGGAATTGCATTTGAAGTCCCTTCCAACCCAGAGCGTTCCATGATTCCATGAAATTTTAGATTAACTGGTGTGTGCTGAGCAGGTTTTCTCATCCCATCTCTGCTGCAGGATGTGGATGGAGCCTACATGACCAAGGTGGAACTCCAGGGAAAACTGGACTCTCTGTCAGATGAGATCAACTTCCTCAAGTGTCTTTACGAGGCAGTGAGTACTGTGGGGCACGGGGGTGGGGGAGGCTTGTGGCACCCTAAGGAAGCTCCAGAAGGGCTAAATCCGAGTTGGGCATCACCTGCAGGAGCTGTCCGAGATGCAGAAGACTGTGTCCGACACCTCGGTGGTGCTGTCCATGGACAACAACCGGAGCCTGGACCTGGACAGCATCATTGCCGAAGTGAAGGCGCAGTACGAGGAGATCGCCAACCGGAGCCGGCTGGAGGCCGAGACCTGGTACCGGAGCAAGGTGAGGGTGGCACACACTGCTGGGGTTCTCCATTGTCCAAGGGGGTGGGAGAGCTACTGGTGGCAGCTCAGGCCATGGCAAGATCTGGAATGTTGCTGGTGCTGGTCCATCCAGAGTGCAGCTGGCACAGACTTGCTCTCCTTGCATCTCCTGTGGTGATGCAGGGGCAGCTGTGAGGTCACAGTGGACTCAACATGCTCTCCTGCTTCATCCCACCAGTATGAGGAGCTGCAGGCCACTGCGGGCAAGCATGGAGACAGCCTCAAGGACACCAAGATCGAGATCTCAGAGCTCAACCGCATGATCCAGAGGATCCGGGCTGAGATCGAGAGTGTGAAGAAGCAGGTGGGAGTTATGTTTTTTGACCAAGGGGGAGGATCTTTTTTGAGCCTTTCAGAACTTCCCTGAAGGGAAATAAGTGTGGTGGGAATTGTTGGGTGTGGGAGGGACCTGGGAATAGCTGAGCCTGAGTGGCTCTGGCACATGTTGCCCAGAGAAGTTATGGATGCTCCATCCATGGAAGTGTCCAAGGCCAGGTAGGACGTGGCTTGGAGCAAGCTGAGATAGTGGAAGGTGTCCCTGCGCATGCTCCAGATCATCTTTAAGGTCCTGTTTGACCCAAACCATTACATGTTTATCTGATCTGGGATTATGGCTTCATCTCTCACTGGCTGCCCCCACCCCACTCGTCCCCTCCAGTGCGAGACCATTCAGACGTCGATTGCGGATGCGGAGCAGCGCGGGGAGGTGGCTCTCAAGGATGCCAGGGACAAACTGGCCGAGCTGGAGACAGCCCTGCAAAAAGCCAAGGCTGACATGGCCCGGCAGCTCCGGGAATACCAGGAGCTCATGAACGTCAAACTGGCCCTGGACGTGGAGATTGCTACCTACAGGAAGCTGCTGGAGGGCGAGGAGTGCAGGTGGGTGGGATACAGCAAGAATTCCAGTGTATCCTGACCAATCAATGGGAAAAATGTGTACCATCATCTTCATAAACATTAATGGTGTTGTCATGAGCCATGGACCATTGTCCTGTGGCTGTGTCAGTGGACCAATCCTGACTTCATGGAGTTGGACCACTCCAGATGCTCTGGCTGGATCTGACACTCCATCTCGTTTCCTTGCAGAATGTCTGGAGAGTGCCAGAGCTCCGTCAGCATCTGTAAGTACTGTTCCCACAGGAGTGTGGTGGGCTGGGATTGATGCTCCCAAACTTCTTGGTGGCATCAGAGGTAACCTCATGCCTTTTGTTCCTCTCTGCAGCCGTGGTGGGCGGCAGCAGCTCCGTGGGAGGTGGATATGGCAGCGGATTGTGCCTTGGAGGAGGAGGAATTGGCTTTGGAAGTGGGAAAGGCAGCTGCAACACGGGCGGTGCTGGTTTATGCTTCAGCCTGGGAGGGGGTGGATTTGGTGCCGGGGGTGGATTTGGCTCCCTGGGTGGGGGATCTAACTCAGTGGTGGTGGGGGGATCTGGCACCATCCTGAAGAACAGCAGCCCCACCAGCAGGAGGGCATAGGAATAGGATCAACCCCCCAACCCTGGCACCCAGAGGAGAAGGGCAGAGAATTCCACAATGACCCCCAGTGACCACCTGGTAAGGACTGAGATTCCCAACAGCATCCGAGAACAGCTCAATCCCTTGTGCTCCCGTCCAGCTGCATCAAGGTGCCCAGCTCTCCTTCGGGAGTGGGACCTGCCCGTTCATGGGGAGCCCCAAACCTGGCTGGGATGAGCCCAGCACCCTCCAAGCAAGAGCCACCCGACAACAGGCAGGAGCAGGGATGGATCCGAGCACAGCTCCGAGTGTGCAGGGAAGCCTTGGCTTCTCTCAGGCTCTTGTGCTGGATCCAGCCATGGTGCAGCTGTAATCAGTGTCACTCATCAGCCTCAGCTCAAGCTCCAAAACAGGAATTTCCTCCTGGTGCCATGACTGAAGATGTTTCTCACCCAACTGACTTTTAGTTTGCTTTTTCCCCACAAGTTTCACTCCTGCTGTTGTAAAATGTTTATTTTTTACTCAGAGTTCACCTTTTCCTTGGGACTATGGGAACAATCATGTGTGTTTGCTTAAGCCTTTCTCCTTGGCATGTGCCATCCCCCAATAAACATGAGAGGCAGAAACCTGGTGTGGTTTTCTCCCCGACCAAAGAGTTTCATGTTGTAACAAGTCTCATCTTCTGATGAGATCTGAAAACATTTCCTGACTTTCTCCTGTCCTTTGAAGTCTGAATTAAAGGAACTCAGGTGAAGGGGCAACCGGGTCTCCTCTCACCCCTCTCTGTCTCCAGAAATGTGGGGAGTTTGTGAGTGTTGCAGAGTAAGGAGGGTCTTGCTGGGGAGGCTGAAGGGATGTTGGGTGCAGAGTGACAATGACACAGTCGGGGGTGTCTTTGGTGACAGCCCTGGGAATGAGCCCACTCCTGGCAGAAAGAGGCAGCCCCTGAATTCTCCTGTGTGTCCTGCAGGATCTCTGGATGTGGCAGAGATTGTTGTTCCACCACTGTCCCCACCAGGTCTGAGAAGACTTTCAGACTCTGTGGACTTTAGGAGACTCTTCCCTTCCTCCTTCTCCTCCTAAGCTCCTTCCATGCTGGAGTTAGCCCATTTGGGATGTTCCCCAGCTGTCCCACCTCTCCCTGGCCACTGTGCCTGACCACACAACTGCCCACCCTGTTTTCTGGGGTGGCCCCAGGACTGCAGTGCCACAGCTGGAGCTCCCAGGACACTCTTTGTGTGCACTCCAGGTGCTTTAGGAGCATCCTACCATGGTTGGTGTGGGAGAAGGAAGAGCAGTCATCACCCCTCCAAATAATTTGGAGTTAATTCCTTGGTATCCATTATTTTGGAGCCAGCCCTGCAGCTTTTCTTACTGTCTGCACTCATCAAGGATCCATGGATTTCTCTTAAGGCATCTCCAAAAGGTAGCTGAGACCATGGGAAGAGCAAGACCTTTCCCCCTGCTCCATCCAACACCCCTCTCCTCAAAAGCACAGTATTTGGATAAATTTTGATCCCCAAACTCCTGCTGTGGTTTGACCTCCTGCTCAGGAGACCTTGAATCACATCCCTGGCCAGCCACAGGCTGTGCTTGGGGTGACTCATCCCACTTCTCCCATGTTCCATTCTGAGCTGGTAAAGGCTGAAGACATCCAGTACCAGCAGTGACAGGCGGAATGTCACAATGGAATGTCACAATGCTGCCAGCATGGGCTTGTCACTGCTTGGGTGGGGACATGGTTTGAGCGGTGGTTAAACATTCAGGGATTGTAAAAGTGACCTGAAGTGCTGTTGAATGAAAAGGCATTGACTTCCTCAGAGTCACCCCAATCCCTCGGAGTCACCCCAATCCAAACTTGCTTCCAGCAGTGACTCCTGCCTGAGGAGAGACAAAGGGCTTCTCCAGGAGCACAAAGGCTGTCGCAAAAACAAACTTACTTGCAAATCCCTCCCTTTTTGTTCCTGGGATTGCACCAGCAATTCGGGAAAAATTATCCCAGGCCGGACACAGAGATGATACAATTCCTGCCTATGGCTGGAAGAGAGACAATGTTTTCCATGGTCTGAAAATAGGATTGGATTGGATTCATCAGGGCTTGTCCCTGCCCATGGCAGGGGATGGACCAAGAGGAAGTTTAAGGTCCTTTCCAGCCCAAACCATTCCATGATTCTGTGATTTCATGGTTTCCTCTCAGTTATTCAAGGCCTGTTAATTTTCACAGCATCATGGAACAGTTTGGGTGGGAAGTGACCTCTGAAGTAATTTTCCTGCACCGGGGGCTCCTGGAGAGCTGTAGAGGGACTCGGCCTGAAATGATGGGCTAAGGGATGATGGTTTCCAGCTGGAAGAGAGCAGGATTAGATGGGATATCCGGAAGGAATTCCTTCCCTGTGAGTGTGGTGAGGTCCTGGAATGGATTTTCTGGAAAAGCCGTGGCTGCTGCATCCCTGGAAGTGCCCAAGTCCAGCCTGGACAGGGCTTGGAGCAGTGCAGTCTACTGGAAGTTGTCCCTGCTCATGGCAGGGGTAGGATGGGATGATCTTTCCACTCCTTTCTCACCCAAGCCATTCCAGCTCTGCCCATCATGTTTGAACCAGGAGGTGGTATCAATGCCCAAATCCCAGTTCGATTTCCTAAGCTTGGCTGGAGCCATGGCCGTGACTCAACGCTCTGCGTTATCTCTGTATGGGCGCTCGGGGCTCTGCCGTTTGCTGACTCGGGAACTCTCCTCCCCTGGGAACAGGAGAACTTTCAGATCGTGTCATCCCGCCCACAGAAGGAGAAAAAAATCCCAACAAAAATCCCCCAGGAAAGCGTAACCAGAGGTTTGATAACACTGGGGGAGGTGGGTCTTGCCTGGGCTGCTGGGGGACAGTGCCTCAGCCCCCATTTTTATTGTCTGTGTATTGATTTCTTGTCTATTTTTAGATTTATTGCCTATAAAAACTTCTGTCCAACCCCCAACCCCTCCCTTCCTTTGCTCTCACAGTGAGATTTTGATATTATATATATTTACTTTCCCAAAAGTATGACTTGGTGATCTTGAAGGTCTTTTCCAGTCTTAACAATTCTGTGATTCCATCATTTTTATTAGCCTTATCTACCCCTCCTAATCGACCTCCTTGAGTCCTCCCAGACCCACACAGATCCTGGAGGTGGGATAAACACAGGGAATGCCATGTTTTCCAGTGGAAATGCCAGTTTAGCTGCACGTCCAGGTCCCAAGGCACTTTTGGAAATGGGTGTCTGGGCGATATTTTTAGAGGTATTTAAACATCTGATGATACCAGAAGTTGCTGGTGTGGATTTTCCAGAAGTTCTTAATTAACATGTGTCCTGTGAGAATTCCGAGACCTGCACCAGATGGCTGCCAGCACAGTTAGGTGCCTCCAGAGGTGTGGGTTTGGACTTCAATACGGCCTAGGTGGCTTTAAAATGTTGAAAAGTAGTAAAGAACTCTACTTTTTTCTATAAAAAAAAAAGAAAATAAGACTAATTGCTTGATAAGCAGGGCAAAAGGGTGGATCTGTGATGGATTTTTGGATTAACTGACTTACAGAGTCAGCCTGAATCATTCCACGATCCTGTGAAGGGTGGTGCATGCCCAATCCTTGGAAATGTCCAAGGCCAGGTTGGACAGGGACTTGGAGCCACCTGGGATAGTGGAAGGTGTCCCTGCCCATGGCAGGCAGAGGAATGAGATGGGCTTTAAGGTCCTTTTCAACCCAAACCATTCTGGAATTCTGTGATGGATCACAGTCTGAATCCATCCTCAGGGATTGGAAATGGAGGATTCCGACAAACTCCCGCCTTTCTAAAATCTACATCTGCCAGAGATATATTTGCATATAAACACCTAAAGAAGTGAAACAGTTGAAAAGAATGGTGATGCCTCCAAGCCCTGTGCTCTCCGGATTTTCACATCTCTATAAATGAGTTGATCTCTATTAATTGCATTTAAATTGTTCCAGGGCATGTGATGTGGGCAGCAAGGTTTGGGATCCCTCCTCCTACTGTGCTCCCGGGGCTGTCCCTCCATCTTCCTGCACGTCCCACTACGGCAGACAGTGCCTGGTGTCTCCTCATGGTCCTGAAGCTTTTAGAAAATCCTACACAGGTTTCCCAGATAGGTGTTTCCTCACCAGTGCTGAGATTATCTTGGCATGAAGACAGTGGGACATGCTTTAGTCCAACAATAAATGAATTTCCAGTGCCAACACTGGCGTCTCGTCACCGGTGAGGTTTTATTTATCAAAAAGGTGCAGAGCCTCATCAAAATGCAATTTGCTGAGCCCTGGCTGTAGATTGAGAAATTCAATTCTCCAAGCCAAAGGCAATTTTCCAAGTAAAAAGAAGGCTTAGGGTGTAACTTAGGTGTGTTTTGGGAATTGTGAAAGCCAGGCTACAACTTGGCATGAGCCGCAGTGCCTGCCTGCAATGGGGCTTTGGAGTGAGAGATTTAAAGATAAACACAAGCAGGGAAACAACCCGAGTGGATGAAAGGTGGAAAAAAAATGCCTGGTGTATCCCAGGGAGGCTCTTGCATCTCCAAAAGGTGTAGCATTCCTTAGTCATGGAGTGCTGGAAGCCCCAGTAGGATCTTTTTTGCCTTTTCTCCTGCATTAGAGGGTGTGTTTCTGGGTAGGGTCAATGTTTGGCAAATTGGAGATGGAAATCTTTAGCCACGCCATGCTGATGAAGACAGGACCTGTCTCCTCCTTCACGCCCATGCAGACCCAGCCCACCTCCAAAAACACATAAAAGGGAGAGTCTGCTGCCCTCCAGCCAGAGGGACTGACTTCCCTTCTTCCACCCACCTCCTCACCCACAACCCCGTCTAGTTCTTCAGCTTCTCCATTCTTGGCTCTTTTGAGGATAACCAGCCATGTCTCGTCAGTCTGTCTGCAGGAGCTTCGGAGGGGGGAGCAGAAGGGGCTTTAGCTCCTGCTCTGCAATCGGTGGTGGCTTTGGAGGCGGCAGCCGGAGCAGGAGCAGCTACAGCTCGTACTCTGTGTCCAGGGGATTCGGAGGTGGAGGACGGTGCGGGGGCTTCGGCAGCCGGAGCCTCCACAACATGGGGGGCAGCGCCAGGATGTCCATGGGCGGGTGCTACGGTGGCGGGTACGGCAGCAGGATGGGCGGCTTTGGCGGGAGCTACGGGGGTCTCGGCAGTTTTGGGGGCGGAATGGGTGGAGGAGGAGGAGGAATGTGCGGCTTTGGAGGAATGGGTGGAGGTGGAATGGGGGGTGGAGGAGGAATGGGTGGCTTTGGTGGAGGGATGGGTAGCTTTGGTGGTGGGATGGGTGGTGGAGGAATGGGTGGCTTTGGTGGCCCAGGCTTTGGCATGGGTGGCCCTGGGAGAGGTGGCCCTGGGATCCAGCCAGTGCAGATTGACACGACCCTCCTGCGTCCGGTCCATGTTGAGATTGATCCCCAGATCCAGCAAGTTAAAAACCAGGAGAAGGAGCAGATCAAGACCCTGAACAACCAGTTTGCCTCCTTCATTGACAAGGTGAGAGGGTGGGATTGTGCCTGATTAAGGCCAAAATCAGGAGGAACTTTCCAGTTGCGCAGAAATGTCCTTTTGGAGCTAAATCCCAGCAGGCAGAGAAGCTTGAGCAGAGCCTTTTCATTAAGGGAAGAGATGGGAATCTCTCCTCCACACAAGATCAAAGCAATGTCTCCAGGGCTTTCATCTGTCCTGTTGCACCAAGCTCTACTCTGAGGTTATGCTCTCAAGCAGGTTCAACACCTTCAACCTCCGCAGGTTTCGGGCACAGATTCTCCCTCCTCCACCACTCTCTACCCAAACAACCTCCCATTTAAGTATTAATTTATATATTTTTTTCTCTTTCAAATCTCCAGGTTTTTAAATCTAGACTGGAGATCAGATTTCCACACTACCTGTGATGGGGACAGACTTGGAGTAAGGGCAATGTGTAAAAACTCCTTTGAGTAGAAAAATATTAGAAATTTTCTTATTTTCCCAATTTTGCAGCTCAGACACCAAGAGAAAGTTTAAAAAAACAGAGTTAATTTGTTCTCTGATCACCATGCAAATCTTTGTGAGTGATGCAAGAGATGTTTTGGTGGGAGCTGTTCCTGTCTGATGGTGGGTTCTCCGTGTCTTGGCTGTAGGTCCGATTCCTGGAGCAGCAGAACAAGGTGCTCTCCACCAAGTGGGAGCTGCTCCAGCAGCAAGGGCCATCAGGGCCAAGGAAGAACCTGGATGTGATCTTTGAGAATTACATCCAGAACCTGCGGAGGCAGCTGGACTCAATCCTGGCACAGCGGGGCCAGCTGGAATCGGAGCTGCAGAACATGCAGCAGTACGTCGAGGATTACAAAACCAAGTGAGTGCAGAGCCAGGAGCAGCTCAAGCAGCCTTTTGGTCACTTTAATTTTCCCCAGCTGTTTTTTATGGTGATAGTGGAGATAGCTTTTCAGCCTAAATATTTTAATTTAGTGTTTTCCCCCCCTTTTAGTTTGTTTCTAATGGCCTCTAGGCAGGAAAGTCCAGGAATATAATTTGCACTTTTCCTTTCCATAGGTATGAGGAAGAGATCAACCGGCGCACGACAGCTGAGAACGAGTTCGTGGTGCTGAAGAAGGTGAGTCACAGGCACCACAAAATAATTCCTCAATATTTCACTTTACCTGTGCTTGAATGGGAATTATGGAGTTTTTAAGATGTCCCAGCTGATATCTGGAATCCCTTCTATTCAATTTGCATAATTGTATGACACCATAACATTATTTATTTTTAATTATTTACATCTATGGTTACTGAATTGTATATAAACATAATGATGTCCCAGTGAATAACATCAAAACCTCAGCACAGATGGCAATTCCCACAAGCCTGAAGGATTCCCAAGCAGAAAAAAATTATTTTCTGTGGGATCTTTCCTTTAGGATGTGGACAGTGCCTACATGACCAAAGTTGAGCTGGAAGCCAAGGTGGGAGCTCTGACAGATGAAATCAACTTCCTGAGGTGCATCTACGAGGAGGTAGGAGCTCTCTCTTCTCCAGGGGGGCTGATATTTTCATCAGGTGTATGGTGGCCAAGGACATTGAGGTTGGACGGGGTATCTGGGTGGATTTAGGCTTGAGATGATGCCTCTGACTCATGTCTTGGTTGCAGGAGCTGTCTCAGATGCAGACGATCAGCCGGGACCTGTCCGTGGTGGTGTCCATGGACAACAACCGGCACCTGGACCTGGACAGCATCATCGAGGAGGTTCGGCGCCAGTACGAGCAGATTGCCCAGAGCAGCCGGGCTGAGGCTGAGGCCTGGTACCAGAGCCAGGTGAGTCAGGGAGCAGTCGAGACTCCTGGGTGTGGCTGGGTGATTTACAATAATTTATGTCTGGGTGAGACATCTTTTCAAGCTAACGGGGCTGGATCTTGTGGTGCAAGGAAGGTCCAGAGGGATTGAACTGCTTTTGAGGGATCTGACTCACTGTTCCCAATGCTTCCCAAACTCACCAAGGTGTGTGGCACAAACTGATGCCTTGGGAGGCTGCCTAGAATAGAGGCCAGACAGTATGAAAGGAATAAAGTAGGTATTTATTAAAAAGACCTTCAAATGATACACCTTGGGCAGTACAAGAGCCTGGCCAAGGCTACCAAGATGGACCCAAGATGGACAACAGGTCACGAGTTTTCACACTTTTATAGGTTTTGGTCTATTTACATATTGAGGTTAATTGTCCAATTACAGCTTCAGGTTATGAAGTTCCATCCTTCCAGACTGTGCTCCTCAGTTCAGTGTTGTTTATACTTTTTGGGCTTGAAGCTTGGTTTTTGGCCTCGAAAAAGATTGTTTTGTCTTACTAAACTGTGAGGAGAACTTGCTAACACTTTATATGAAGTTCAGAGTTGTATACTATTGCATTACAGAATCTGGATAATATGAATGCTTAAACTTAAGGCATCAAAACCTCCTGATAAAAATGGCCCAAAATGCATCTTAATGAGAAAATTCCAGTCCAAGTGGCTTTTCAGAAATCAAGAGATGCATTTTAGCGTCACTAAAATCCATTTCAAAGCTCAAACTCCATGGCTGAGTCCCAGAGCCACCTTGACCATTGAGCTGGGCATCCATCGGCAGTGCAGTGGGTCCTCATAGTGTCACCTGAGCCTTGAAACTGGGGACAGATCTAGAGGCACCAGGAATGTGTCACTGATGGGTCGTTCTGTCTTGGTGCCATCAGTATGAGCAGCTCCAGAGCACGGCCGGCCGGCACGGGGACAACCTCCGCAACACCAAGATTGAGATCCAGGAGCTGACCAGGAACATTCAGAGGCTGCGGGCTGAGATTGAGAACGTGAAGAAGCAGGTAGGGATTGGTTGATGTCTTGGGGATGAGATCGAGGTCATGAAGAAAGGAAGGGGTTCGTTGGTGTCTTGGGGGAAGATGGCAGCAGGTTGCATCACAAAAGACCATGAGTGGGGCAGAAACCTTCCGTCATCCCAAGTTCACTTCATGCAGATGTTTATTTGCCTCCTGATTTCTCCTCTTGGGGGCCTGAGGACTGATTATTAGGGACAAAATGAGGTCTGAGAAAGCTCTTGTGCTCCCCAGAACCAGCAGCTTCAGGCAGCCATTGCTGAGGCTGAGGAGAGGGGAGAGATGGCTCTCAAAGACGCCAGGGTGAAGCTGGAAGAGCTGGAGAGTGCCCTGCAGAAGGACAAGGAGGAGCTGGCTCGCCTGCTGAAGGAGTACCAGGAGCTGCTGAACATCAAGATCGCACTGGACGTTGAGATTGCCATGTACAGAAAGCTGCTGGAGGGAGAGGAGAACAGGTAAACAACACAGCTCTCATTGGGTGCTGTGATCTACACCTGGCATATTCACTGAAATCCCAAACCAATTCTTTGGGCTAACGGGTGGATGTTGTGATTGATACTTTGTGGGATATTCTGGGAGTCAGGACACATAACTGGCTCCCTAGAGGTGACAGAGCTGCTGCCCCTTCTCTGTCACTGGTGAGTTTTTAATGAACCTCAAATCTGGAGAAACCTCATTGTAAAGAGGACTTGCCAATCCCTTCCTCCTCCAATATTTTAGTGATTCCAAAGTGGTTTAGGAGGGTGAACCAGGAAAAAATTATTTGACAGTTGAAACACAGTTTAAAGTTCTTACAACCTCTGTTTTATTGGGTAATTAAAATATCCAATTTCCTTCACAGGCTGTGCAACGATGGCATGGCCAACGTCAATGTCTGTAAGTATCTGCCCTGGGGTCCTTCAGAAAAAGCATCAGACTGTTTTTTCAGAGACAGAGCCTGGGGAATGGGAACATAACCTGTGCTTCTCTTCCAGCTGTGGTGGGCAGGACGACTGTCTCTGGAGGCAGAGGAGGCATGGGAGGCGGATTCGGAGGCAGTGGCATGGGAGGCGGATTCGGAGGCGGCAGCTGTGGAATGGGAGGAGGATTCGGAGGCGGCAGCGGCATGGGAGGAGGAATGGGAGGAGGCATCTGTGGAGGAGGCAGCAGCTTTGGAGTAGGCAGCATGGGTGGCAGCTGTGGGATGGGGGGAGGAATGTACGGTGGCGGCTTCTCCTCTGGAAGCGGAAGGATGTGCGGCTCTGGCGGGGGATCCTCCTCCGTGCGGAGATGCGTCACCACCACCTCGGTCAAATCTTCGGGAGTGAGATTCTGAGCCCCGAAGGTTGACAAGGAAAGAAGCACCTCCTCTCTCCTCCTGACAGCAGCCCAGCCTCCTGAAGCCCAGCTCTGGTGTCCTGCAATGGGATGAACTGTGTCCCTCCCACCCAGCTTGTCCCAGATCCTGGTCCCACCCGGTGGTTTGGTGGCGATGCTGTGGGTGTCCCGGCACCGGGAGCTGCCTGGCAGGAGGGGCTGCTCTGCCTTCCTTGCTGTGTTGTACATTTCTTTTGGCAAATGTGTATAAAACTCCTCTTTCCTCCTCTTTCCTCCTGTTCTGTGTCCCTGGGGTGCTTCTGTGTGTGTCCATCCTGCTATTCCCTTTGCAGGCCTTTGGGGTCAGGGTGGGTGTGGTGCAAGTAGGACTCGTCCCTTGGGGAGGGGGCATCTCAAGTGGCGGCTAGAGGGAGGAGCTGGCCCAAGGTGGAGCTTCTGGGCAGCTTTGCTTACTTAGTAGCCCCAGGTGTGCTGCCAGAACAGCTTCCCCGGAGCTCCAGCTTCCATTCCACATATCTCGGTTCTCAGTGACACCTGGGACACCTCACACACACCTGGACTATTCCTAAGGAGAACAAAACTGTCCTTCAGTGCCTGGCTCCCATGACACTGCAGATGTAGTGTCCCCACCTCCCCCCCTCCTCTGTGGGCTGCCCTCCTTCCTCGGGATGTTGCCATTCCCAATAAATTGCAGAGAATATTCATGATGTTGTTGTGTTGCTGCTTTGGGAGCTGCTCTGGGCACGGTGGGAGAGGGGGTTGTTCTCCTGCCTGTCTCTGTCTTTTGAGGGAACAGATCAGTGGTGGGGATGGACCAGGGCAGGTGCCCCAGCTCAAGATGATGCTCTTGACTCTCACCTGGAGGCACAAGCCTCTGTCTGGAATGGTGGAGGTCTGGATCCTCCAGTTGAACAATGAGAAGTAAGATCCCAGGTGTGAGACCTGGAATCATTGAATAATGGAATGGTTTGGATTGGAAGGGACCAAAAAGATCATCCAATTCCAACCCCCTGCCATGAACAGGGACACCTTCCACTACATGCGAGGTGTCACACCCCTTGGACCAACCAATGTAAATAAGTTGCTGCTTCTAAGGTTCCTTCGGGATCATCTCCAGGTGCAGGAGACTTTGGTCTGTGTTAGGCGAAGGAGATGGCACCAGTGTTGCCGTGTGCAGTGGTGGGAGGGCAGGTGAATATGGATCAGGATGTTGGTGAAGCACCTGCCACTGGCTGCAGTCAGCCACAAACTCATCGGCCCCAGGATGAGCCATGATTACAGCCATGGGAACACAACGGGCTGGGAGGGTGATTCATCCCCATCCATGAGCTCAGTTACCATCCTCTCCCTGAGAAGCTGATTAGTTCCCCGACGGCTCATCCTTGCTCCAAGAGCAGGAGGGAGAGATTTGGAGGAACTCAAGGAGAGGGTTTGGGAGGGGAGTCCAAAGTGTTTGATCCATGGTTCCTCCTCCACCTGGAGAGATCAAAGAGGCAGAAAATGCTGTCACTGGTGGCTCAGGAGTCCCACAACAGCCTCTGGGAGTTGCTGATGTTCCTAGAGTGGGACAGGAAGCTGCAGACCGAGGGAGAGGTCCAGGAAAGGCAAGAGGGAATGACTACAGGCTTCTTGGAAGAGAGAATTATCCCACTGGAAGCTCAGCAGGAGGGTGCCAGGGTTGGGGAACGTGGCTGGGTTTAGCCCAACAAGAAGATGCTGAGAAGGCTCTCAGAAGCTGGTGTTGTGCCAGGAGCACTTTGAGGTTTGGCTTGGGGCAAGAGTCACTTGTTTTGGTGCTTAATTTTAAGAGTCTGTTTCTTCTCAGCTTTAAAATCCAGAACACAGCCTTGTAGTACCATATGAGGAGTTGTTGCAACACCTCCTCTGTGCAAGATCCATGACGGAAGCTCTTGGCTGGGTCAGATGTGAAGCCGGAGTGTGGCTTTGGTCTCCATCCACGTTTTCTGCCAAGTTCACATTTTCCCTGGTGTTGATCTTACCGTGTTCAACTCCTTGTGTAAGAGATCTGAAGGATCAGTTTGGTGTTGAGTCTTACCTGAAGGAGGCTGAAGTGACTCCAGGTTTGGAATAATCTGCACATCTTGTCTGAAGATGTCAGAGTGACTCAATCTGGGCGTCTTATCTGCAGGAGCTGAGCGTGGTCAGCACTCAGGCATCTGGCTGACTTTGCAGATCCTCCTCGTTGTGGAACCTCCTTGTGGGATATTCCAGTGAAGTCCTGGTGCCTTCATACCATGGGTTTGGCAGTTGGGAGGGAGGCCAGAAGAAGGGACAACCTATTTTCTCCACCTAAACGCGAGCCATGCTGCAGCTGCCCCAGGCTGCTCGTCATGAGCAAGTGTACTGGGCTGCAAGATGGTCTGGAGAGCTTAAATGTCCCTGTGGGAGATGACCATGGAGAAACCAGCCCATCTTGATTGCAGCTGCTTTTGGAAAGTAAGGTGTCCCCTCTGTGCTTTGGGGGTGCTGTCCATTCTCCAGCTGCAGGAACACACACCTGGGTAACCTCTGGCCAACCACTGGTCGCCCTCAAATCTGGATAACCTTATCCCTCAAGGGTGGGTGGGACAATCCTTGGCCAGCTCTTACCTGAGTTCCTTGAGAGGGGGATAACTCTTGACTACCCAGGAGCTAGGAGTGGGATAACTCTTGTTCAACTGTTGAGTCTCCCAAGGGTGGGATAACCCTCGGCTAACCATTGACTCCCTCAAGGGGAATGTTCTCCCCTCCCTGTTCCATGCAGACCAGGGGGTTCAGTACCCCTGTCCCAGTGACAGTCAGGGACATTTTGGTTTTTGATGCCTCTTGTTACTTTCAAACCACATTTAGTTGCCTACATCTCTTTGGGGACTCTGAAAATTCCTTCTGAAGTTCTGTGTTCATATACAGGTCTTTTGAATGGCCTTAAATTCATGTTTCAAGGGCTACAATGTGCATTTTCTGTCATTTTTTCATTACTTGTGCTGTTTTCTAGGAAAATGTGAACATTCATTTTATATTTAATTATTTGAATTATTCAGGTATTTAATTGATAATATCCAGGTAGATAAAACCTTTAGAATGCCTCTTAAATAGTATTTACAGACTTGGCTTCCTTTTAAACTAGAATCTACTTTTTTTTGGAACACATTGATATTATTTGTATTTTCTGTAAATAATTAAATTTCATTTACATGTAACACAAAAAAAGGGATTTATTTCAGAGACATTCTCTAAAATACATTTCTAAACCACATTCCTAAACCACATTCCTTTCCCAATAAATTATTTGGAAGCAAAAGGTTATACTGTGCCTTGGGGGTTGTAACAGCTCCATTTCTCAGCAGGTTTTTCCATGTCAGTCATCTCATTTTTGGGAAAAAACAGGTTATTCAGAGGTCGTGGGATTCACCAGAGTAGCAGGAACCCCTTACCACTTCAAATTGCTCATCTGTCGCTCCTCTTCCATAGTGCTTGTCTGTCTGTCCCTGACATTGTCGCCAAAGGGTTCCCAATGTGTCCCTTCATTCTTCCTCAAGTTGTCACTCCCTGTCACCCTCAGAACATTGAGGAGAGTGGGATGATTCCAGTCACATTCTTCTCTCTGCTTCAGCATCATCCAAAGCCCCAGCTGGTTGTCCCAGATTTGCGGAGTTGCAAGTGGAGGGAATTTAGTCTGCAGGCAGAAGACACTCCCATTGTAGTGACACCACATGCTCCAAGGAGATGTTTTTCCTCTCTAGCAGGAGAATATGCTGAGTCTCCTCAAATTTTGGTGTCGTGAATTCCCATTCGGGATTGGGAAACATCTCCTGAAACACAAATGCAATTTAACATATAAAAAGGAGATTAAGGGTGTGTGTAAGGAATTGTGAAAGCCATATTATAGCTGGGATTTCATCAAAACTTTGTCTTTCTGTGGAGCTTTGATAGGGAGATGTCTATCTGGAATTATTGGGAACCACTAATGAGGGCTGGGTAGCCAATGAGGGGCTGCAGAAAAGGGGTTTATGAATAAAATTGATTTCCAAGATGTCATAAAGATACGAGAGTTCACTTAGTCATGGAGACGTGTCTCGATGCTCTCGTTTTATTCACCTCTAGATTACAGGGCGTGTTTCTGGGCAGCCCCAAATATGGCAAAGCTCATGGAGAATCTGTCAACATCCCCGTGCTGATGAAAATACTAAATTGCTTTCCACCTTCACGCCCAAGCTGTCCCAGCCCACCTCCAGCAGCGGATAAAAGGGAATGCCCGAAGCTGTTGGAATCAGAGAAGACTCTGCAGACTTCTTTCTGCCCTCATCAACTCCGTTGGTCTTTCTGCTCTTCTGGATTTTGATTCTGCTTGGAAAAAACCAGCCATGTCTCGTCAGTCTGTCTGCAGGAGCTTTGGAGTCGGGGGGAGAAAGGGATTCAGCTCCTGCTCTGCTGTTGGTGGTGGATTTGGAGGCGGTGGTGGCCGGAGCAAGATCAGTTACAGCTCGTACTCCTCATCCCGGGGAGGAAGTGGAGGAGGACACTGTGGGGGGTTCAGTAGCCGGAGCCTCCATAGCACGGGGGGCAGCAGAAGGATTGCCATGGGTGGATGTTATGGTGGTGGTGGCAGGATGGGTGGCTTTGGTGGAGGAATGAGCTGTGGAGGGATGGGTGGTGGTGGAATGGGTGGTGGAGGAATGGGAATGGGTGGCTTTGGTGGTGGAATGTGTGGTGGAATGGGTGGTGGAGCAGGAATGGGTGGCTTTGGTGGTGGAATGGGCAGTGGGGGAATGGGTGGAATGGGTGGCTTTGGTGGTCCAGGCTTCCCTGGAGGCATCCAGCCGGTGCAAGTTGACCCCAGCCTCCTGCGGCCAGTCCATGTTGAGATTGACCCCCAGATCCAGCAAGTCAAAACCCAGGAGAAGGAGCAGATCAAGACCCTGAACAACCAGTTCGCCTCCTTCATTGACAAGGTGAGAGTTTAGGACGGGGTTTTTTTGGAGGTGGAATGTCAAACAACTTCCTTGGGGTATGAACTGGGAATTTTTTCACCTGCCAACAGTTGCTGGAGTTGTCAGACCAATGCCTCAGCATCAAATTGTAATTAATCAGGTTTACTTAATAAGTAGCACTGAATAATAGAGGAGGTTTTGTGCTAATGGAAGATTAAAGAGAACTGCAGGATATTCTTGGGATAGTCTAGCTAAGGCACTTCTGCAGCCTCATTTTGTGTGATTCAGGGCAAAGTCATAATTTTAAATTTAATTGTCCTAAGAGTTCTTATTGCTGGGATTTGCTTTTTGATGAAACTTTCTTCTCAAAGCCTGATTCTAGAAACTGCAGAGCATTAAACACCTATCCAAAATGCTTGGATTATTTTGATTTCAAATAGAAGCCAAAGAAATAAAGAATCTCTCCCAAGAGAATGCATGGGCAGTTAGAGAATAAAAATTTCATCTTTCTTGACTTCAGTGCTGGAAAGATGATTGCAAAGTCCAATCCTGATGCTATGGAAAATTGGGATGATGTTTTCTACTGGGAACATCGCTTTGTCCCCAGGGGAGAAGTTCAGAGTGACTCAAAACTTAATTGTCTAATAATAAATAAATTAAATAATGCTTCACATGCACTTCAGGAGCTTGAATGCCTGAATGAAACATAGATGGGGAATGACTCCCTGGGCTCCCAAATCTCCCAGGAGTGGGATGTCTCTCTGGTGAATGTCTCACACACCCTTTGTGGCTGTAGGTCCGATTCCTGGAGCAGCAGAACAAGGTGCTCTCCACCAAGTGGGAGCTGCTCCAGCAGCAAGGGCCATCAGGGCCAAGGAAGAACCTGGATGTGATCTTTGAGAATTACATCCAGAACCTTCGGAGGCAGCTGGAATCAATCCTGGCACAGCGGGGTCAGCTGGAATCAGAGTTGCAGAACATGAGGCAGTACGTGGAGGAGTTCAAAACCAAGTGAGTGTGGGGACAGACAGGGAGGGACGAGCTGGGAGAGTGGAGCTGATGCGGCCACCCCGCGGGTGGAATGACCAGGGGTCTCAGAGTGTCACCTTGTCCTGCCCCTGCCACAGGTACGAGGAGGAGATCAACCGTCGCACGGCTGCTGAGAATGAGTTTGTGGTGCTGAAGAAGGTGAGTCCCTCACCAGCAGGGACAGGGTGAGGGTGGACAGGAGGTGAAGACATGGGAAGGACTTAGCTCCAAGATGGGCAGGTCCCAACAGAAAGAGCCATTGTGCGATGAAAGGAAGCCATGGTCCAATTCTGAGATCTTTTCTTTAGGATGTGGACTGTGCCTACATGACCAAAGTTGAGCTGGAAGCCAAGGTGGGAGCTCTGACAGATGAAATCAACTTCCTGAGGTGCATCTATGAGGAGGTAGGAGCTCTCTCTTTCTCTTGCTGAAGTTTTAATGGGGGTGTGGTGACCAAAGTCACTGAGGTTGGACTGGGTGTCTTTGTGGGTTTGATCTGGAGAGGCTGCCTGGAGCTACTGCTCTTCTCTCCCCTCAAGAGACGGTGCCTCTGACTCATGTCTTGGTTGCAGGAGCTGTCTCAGATGCAGACGATCAGCCGGGACCTGTCCGTGGTGGTGTCCATGGACAACAACCGGCACCTGGACCTGGACAGCATCATCGAGGAGGTTCGGCGCCAGTACGAGCAGATTGCTCAGAGCAGCCGGGCTGAGGCTGAGGCCTGGTACCAGAGCCGGGTGAGTTGGGAAGGACTTGAGGCTCCTGGGACAATCCCTGCTGTTTGAACCACCTGAGCTTTTGGTCAGTTGTGTTCCTGATGGGTGTGTTTGTCCCCATGTCTCCAGTACGAAGAGCTCCAGAACACTGCTGGAAAACATGGGGACAGCCTCCGCAACACCAAGATTGAGATCCAGGAGCTCTCCAGGAATGTCCAGAGGCTGCGGGCTGAGATTGAGAACGTGAAGAAGCAGGTACGGGACCATCAGGGCCTCATTGGGTAACAGCTGTGTGCTGAGTCAGGATGGGACTGGGTGGTGAGAGAGAAAGCAATAATGAAAATTCATGCCCTTTGGAGAAGATGGATTATGTCTGTCTGTTTTCCCTCCAGTTTGTGCCCTGAGGATGCTCCAGTAGAGGGTGGGCAGAAGGGATCTCACACACTGGTTTTCTCTTCCTCAGAACCAGCAGCTTCAGTCAGCCATTGCTGAGGCTGAAGAGAGGGGGGAGATGGCCATCAAGGATGCCAGAAGGAAGCTGGAAGAGCTGGAGACTGCCCTGAGCAAGGACAAGGAGGAACTGGCTCGCCTGCTGAAGGAGTACCAGGAGCTGCTGAACATCAAGATCGCACTGGACGTTGAGATTGCCATGTATAGGAAGCTGCTGGAGGGGGAGGAGCACAGGTACTTAACTGGCATCTATTTGACTAAATTCTTGACAGATTATAAGACGTGTGGGTAAAACCTTTGAATCCACACTAAAGACTGATTTTGTGTCATTCACTCTCTAATTCCCAAGTATATATTAATTATATTAAGTATAAACATACTTAAGTGGGTTTTCCATCTTAAAAGAATGTGAAGGCAAAGGTTGCTCATTTCTTTAAAGAATAATCAAAAAATTCTGAAAAAAAAATTGAGTTGGTTGCTAATTTTTTAAGGAATAATTGAGAAATATAAACTTGTAAAAGAAAGAGAAATTCTCTGCTGAAGAGCCGTGTATTTCCCAGAGGAATAACTGGTCCCATTTTCCCTCACAGGCTGTGCAATGACAGCATGTCCAATGTCAATGTCTGTAAGTATCTGCCCTGGGGTCCTTCAGAAGTGGTAGAACTTGTTCTTTTGGGCAACAGGTGAGTAACCTGTGCTTCTCTTCCAGCTGTGGTGGGCAGGACGACTGTCTCTGGAGGCAGAGGAGGCATGGGAGGCGGATTCGGAGGCAGCGGCATGGGAGGAGGATTCGGAGGCGGCAGCTGTGGAATGGGAGGAGGATTCGGAGGCGGCAGCGGCATGGGAGGAGGAATGGGAGGAGGCATCTGTGGAGGAGGCAGCAGCTTTGGAGGAGGCAGCATGGGTGGCAGCTGTGGGATGGGGGGAGGAATGTACGGTGGCGGCTTCTCCTCTGGAAGCGGAAGGATGTGCGGCTCTGGCGGGGGATCCTCCTCCGTGCGGAGATGCGTCACCACCACCTCGGTCAAATCTTCGGGAGTGAGATTCTGAGCCCCGAAGGTTGACAAGGAAAGAAGCACCTCCTCTCTCCTCCTGACAGCAGCCCAGCCTCCTGAAGCCCAGCTCTGGTGTCCTGCAATGGGATGAACTGTGTCCCTCCCACCCAGCTTGTCCCAGATCCTGGTCCCACCCGGTGGTTTGGTGGCGATGCTGTGGGTGTCCCGGCACCGGGAGCTGCCTGGCAGGAGGGGCTGCTCTGCCTTCCTTGCTGTGTTGTACATTTCTTTTGGCAAATGTGTATAAAACTCCTCTTTCCCGTCTCTCCTCCTGTTCGGTGTCCCCACCTCCCTTCCTCTGTGTGTGTGTCCCGCCCTCCTTTTCTGGGATGTTGCCATTCCCAATAAATTGCAGAGAACATTCACAATGTTGTTGTGTCGATGATTCGGGAGCCACTCTGGGCAGGGTGGTTCATACTTTGGGGAAGCAGCTCTTTGTGAAGCTGGGGGGGTCATTCTTTGCTCAAAGTGTCGTACCTGTGCTTTGATGGAGGTGAACAGGTGGGCGTGGACCAGGGCAGGCATCACAGCTCAAGTGATGACTGACTCTCACCTGAGGGCACAAGTCCAGGTGCTGGATGCTGGATGCTCAGTTCCCACAACGCTCAGTAACTGAGCCAGCAGAAGACCAAACCGAGGAGCCTGCTCAGTTTTTAGGCATCTCCTGATATAGTGAATCATCCAGTTAATCCCTGGAATCTTGTAGAGTTACACTCCTACAGCAGATTTCTGCAATTGCTGGTTCTGGAAACCTCCAGCACAGAGTTCCAGTATCTTCCCAGTCTTTGAGCTAATACAAGCTGCCCTGTCCCAGTTTTCTGGGCTCAGCTTTAGGCACATAGAGGCACTCAGTGCCTCAGTACCCACGTCACATCTCTCCAGATGCGGCAACACTCCAGTTCCTGAAGCTCTAGGAAAGGGTCCTTCTCAACCCCTCTTGGCTTTTGGAAGCTCTGCAAAGGGTCTGCTGAAACATGTGCCCTGGGATTTAGGCAAGAACATTCCCAGTGCCTCATGCCAGACCAGCAGAGGCTCACAGGGGCTGATGGATGATGAGAATCAGCAGCAGCAGGTGGGAGCCAACACTGGATAAGAGCCATCTGAGTTTTCTGCCTCTGAATGGTCTTTGGGTTGTGATGAGGGAGTGGCAGGGTAGGAGCCCCTTGGGTGGGGGAGCTGGTGAACATGGATAACAAGGATCAGGATGTTGGTTGAGCACCTGCCTCTGGTGCACACCTGGGCTGTGGGATGGCCAGGTGGGATGCACAGCTTGGTACCCAGAGAGCAGGGGGAGCACTGGAGAGCCATGTACCATCCCTGACCAGCCGTGGGAACACGATGGACTGGGAAGGTGTGATTCATCCCCATCCATGAGCTCAGGTACCATCCTCTCCCTGAGAAGCCAATTCCCCAGCGGCTCATCCTTGCTCCAAGAGCAGGAGAGATTTGGAGGAGCTCAAGGCAGGGGATTGGGAGGGGAGTCCAGAGTGTTTGATCTGAGCTATGCTGTGGTTCCTCTACCACCTGGAGAGATCAAAGAGGCAGAAAATGCTGTCACTGGTGGCTCAGGAGTCCCACAACAGCCTCTGGGAGTTGCTGATGCTCCTAGAGTGGGACAGAAAGCTGCAGATCGAGGGAGAGGTCCAGGAAAGGCAGTGGGCTTTTGGAAAAGGGGCTTCTCCCCGCTTTGAAGGGTGCTGAAGGTGGAATTGTGGCTGGGTTTGGCCCAAATAAAGATGCTGAGTAGACAATGCCTGTGCGAAGCTGGTGTTGTGCCAGGAGCACTTTGAGGTTTGGCTTGGGGCAAGAGTCACTTGTTTTGGTGCTTAATCACCTGTTTCAGTGTATAATTTTAAGAGCCTGTTTCTTCTAAACTTTACAACAAACTTTACGTGGCGTTGTAGAGCTGCTGTGAAGAGTCATTGCAACACCTCCTCCGTGCTCTTGGTTGGGTCAGATGCGAAGCTGGAGCGTGGCTCGGTCTCGATCCATGTTTTCTGCCGAGTTCACATTTTCCCTGGTGTTGATGATTCTGCTGTGCACAGCTCCTTGCGCAAGACATCTGAGGGCATGGCTGGAGCCCAGCTGCCTGTCGAGTTTTACCTGGAGGAGACTCAGGTGACTCCAGGTTTGGAATAATCTGCACATCTTGTCTAAATACGTCAGAGTGACTCAATCTGGGCGTCTTATCTGCAGGAGCTGAGCGTGGTCAGCACCCAAGCATCTGGCTGACTTTGCAGATCCTCCTCGTTGTGGAACCTCCTTGTGGGATATTCCAGTGAAGTCCTGGTGCCTTCATACCATGGGTTTGGCAGTTGGGAGGGAGGCCAGAAGAAGGGACAACCTATTTTCTCCACCTAAACGCGAGCCATGCTGCAGCTGCCCCAGGCTGCTCGTCATGAGCAAGTGTACTGGGCTGCAAGATGGTCTGGAGAGCTTAAATGTCCCTGTGGGAGATGACCATGGAGAAACCAGCCCATCTTGATTGCAGCTGCTTTTGGAAAGTAAGGTGTCCCCTCTGTGCTTTGGGGGTGCTGTGCATTCTCCAGCTGCAGGAACACACACCTGGGTAACCTTTGGCCAACCATGACTTGTGTCCCTCAAGGATGGGATACCCCTTTGCCAACTGTTTAGTCGATTAATGGAGGGATAATCCTTGGCCAACTCTTGCATCCCTCAGTTGCTGAATAACTGTTGCCAACTGTTGAGTCCCTAAGGGTAGGATAATCTTGGCCAATATTTGAATCCCCGTGAAGGGTAATGTCCTCTTCTTCCTCCCATCCCACACAGTCTGTGGCTCCAGAAGCCTCATCCCAGTGACAATCAATAAAATTCATGTTTCTCATTCCTCCAGTGGCTTTTGGAAGTGTTTTGCTGGGCTGGCTTCCCAGAGTGTTTGCTGTGTCTATGGCCATCAGCTGATTCCTAGGGATGCTTTCAAACCACATTTACCTGGCCAAATCTCTCCGGTGTGACCATGGAAACTCAACACATGCAACTGGGAAACTTAAAAATGGGATATTTTTTGATTGATGAAGTGCTTCAAGATATATATTTCCCTTGACTTTTATTCATGATTTTCAAGAAATAAGAATGAAGGAAATGTTGGTGTTTTTTACCAATAAAATCAATAAATGTAACAAAAATATTTATTTGATTAGTGAGGCTCAGAAGATACATCACAAGATGTCCTTCATGTGAGTGACCGAATCCACTGCTAGGGAGCTGGAGCATGAAATTAAACATTATTGTCAGTCATCATTATAACATCTACTGCCTGGAGCGTCCTTTCCATCCTCTGTGGCTTGGCTTGACAATCCCTGTGGCCATTGGAAAAGCACAAGCAAAGAGTTGGACATCCTTGTTCTCTTGCTATGGTGCTCAGAATCCCAGGACCTGGTTGTCTCAGACTTTGTCGGACACATTTTGGAGGGAAAAATCCCACCTGATGCTCTTAGGAAGGAACTAAGCAGCTCCTTTCTGGTTAAAACAGAAATGCTGACCACTGTTAAGTGTTAATGATACGGCATTTTTCCACTTGGAAAGCCATCAAGAATTTTCTGCTTAACAAGGAGATGCGGTGTGTGCTTGGGGGAATTGTGAAAGCCTCATTCTATCTGGGTTTCACCAAAATCCTTGCCTGGTGTGGAGTGTCAGCCAAAAATGTGGAATCAGACAACCTGTGGAGTCGTTAGGAGCAGGCAGGGAAGTGGGAGGAGGGAAGAACATGACAACATCACTGTAAAATATATTTTTCCAGATGACATAAAGATATGAGAGTCCACTTACTCACAGAGACCTGCCTCAGTGCTCCTGCGTTTCCCTCTGCACGGCGAAGCGGATTTCTGGGTGGAGTCACCAATTTGGCAAAAAATCTGTTAACCGCACCAAGCTGATGAAGACAGTAAATTTGTTTCCTCTTCACGCCCAAGTTGTCCCAGCCCACCTCCAGGAGCAGATAAAAGGGAATGCCTGGAGCTGTGGAGCCAGAGAAGACTCTGAGCACTTCTCTCTGCCCTCAGCACCAGCTCAGCTCTGTGGATCTCCTCATCTTCCCCAGTTTTGGCTCTTTGAGGAGAACCAGCCATGTCTCGTCAGTCTGTCTGCAGGAGCTTCGGAATTGGGAGCAAAAGGGGATTCAGCTCCTGCTCTGCTGTTGGTGGTGGCTTTGGAGGCGGTGGTGGCCGGAGCAGGATCAGCTACAGCTCGTTCTCCACATCCAGGGGGATTGGAGGTGGCAGTGGACGCTGTGGAGGATTCAGCAGCCGAAGCCTCCACAACCTGGGAGGCAGCACAAGGATTTCCATGGGCAGCTGTTATGGCAGTGGCTACGGATGTAGAATTGGTGGCTTTGGTGGAGGATTTCCAGGAGGATTTGGTGGCATTGGAGGAGGTGTCATTGGTGGAGGAATGGGCGGCTTTGGTGGCCCCATCAGAGGTGGCCCCGGGTTCCCTGGAGGCATCCAACCGGTGCAGGTGGACCCAACCCTCCTGCGGCCAGTCCACGTTGACATTGACCCTCAGATCCAGCAAGTGAAGTGCCAGGAGAAGGAGCAGATCAAGACTCTGAACAACCAGTTTGCCTCCTTCATTGACAAGGTGAGAGGTTGGAGCTGGATTTCCTTGGGAATGGGAAAACTGCAGAAATTCCTTGTGCTCTGGAGAAGGAAATATCATCCTTCTCAGCTCAGTGTTGGGCTGTGATTGTTTCCATTGGGTTCCATCTGGTTTCCTCATGAGGAAGTGTCAAAATTTAGCATCCACAGAGAAACTGAACAACTTTCTCCTGGTTTGGTGGATGGACACTGGTTTTCACTCCAGTGCAGACAGGTGAAAGAGTGACCAAAAGTCTGTCTTAAATCTGTCCTTTCTCTGGGATAATTTTTTCTCAAGGAACTTAAAATCTAGGAATTAAATTAAAAAAATTCCCAACCATTTCTTCTTTCAGTTTAAGTGCAGATGAGCTCCCTTTAAATCATCCGAACTGGGAATGTTGGTTATAAGTGTGTCCATGTCTTTTAAATATATGATGTATATATGGAATAATTTTTGTGTCTGATAAGAGGAATGTTCTTGAACATAGAGACCAATAGGATTTCATTCACTGGTAGGTCAAAAAGGATCTGATGCTCCTGAAAATTAATGTAAAAAAAATCCCAACTGGTATTGGAAATAATTTGAAAGATTGGAATGGAAGCATGTCAATAGCTACCTGCCACAAAAAAAAAAAAAAAAAAAAAAAAAAAAAAAAAAAAAAAAAAAGAAAGCAGAGATATAGGAAGAGGAAAGAGGAATCTAAGGATAATGGGGAAAAAAAAGAGAAAAAAGGGAGGAAATTTCTCCTTGGAAGCAATGGGAAGGGTTTTGGGGAATCATTCCCATGGTCTTTCAAAGCTCCCAGGAGGTTTGAGCAGCGGGATGTCTCTCTGGTGAATGTCTCACACACCCTTTGTGGCTGTAGGTCCGATTCCTGGAGCAGCAGAACAAGGTGCTCTCCACCAAGTGGGAGCTGCTCCAGCAGCAAGGGCCATCAGGGCCAAGGAAGAACCTGGATGTGATCTTTGAGAATTACATCCAGAACCTTCGGAGGAGGCTGGAGTCTCTTCTGGGGCAGCGGAGCCAGCTGGAATCAGAGCTGCAGAACATGAGGCAGTACGTGGAGGAGTTCAAAACCAAGTGAGTGTGGGGACAGACAGGGAGGGACGAGCTGGGAGAGTGGAGCTGATGTGGAGACCCCGCGGGTGGAATGACCAGGGGTCTCAGAGTGTCACCTTGTCCTGCCCCTGCCACAGGTACGAGGAGGAGATCAACCGTCGCACGGCTGCTGAGAATGAGTTTGTGGTGCTGAAGAAGGTGAGTCTGGAAGACACCAGCAGGGACAGGGTGAGGGGGGACAGGAGGTGAAGACATGGGAAGGACTTAGCTCCAAGATGGGCAGGTCCCAACAGAAAGAGCGAGCAGTTCTTGTGCGATGAAAGGAAGCCATGGTCCAATTCTGAGATCTTTTCTTTAGGATGTGGACTGTGCCTACATGACCAAAGTTGAGCTGGAAGCCAAGGTGGGAGCTCTGACAGATGAAATCAACTTCCTGAGGTGCATCTATGAGGAGGTAAGAGCTCTCTCCTGGGGGACTGGTGTTGCAATGAGGACGCCAAACATTGAGGTTGGACGGGGTGTCTGGGTGGATTTAGGCTTGAGATGATGCCTCTGACTCATGTCTTGGTTGCAGGAGCTGTCTCAGATGCAGACGATCAGCCGGGACCTGTCCGTGGTGGTGTCCATGGACAACAACCGGCACCTGGACCTGGACAGCATCATCGAGGAGGTTCGGCGCCAGTACGAGCAGATTGCTCAGAACAGCCGGGCTGAGGCTGAGGCCTGGTACCAGAGCCGGGTGAGTTGAGCTCGAGACTCCTGGGACAGTCCCTGCTGTTTGAACCACTGAGCTTTTGGTCAGTTGTGTTCCTGATGGGTGTGTTTGTCCCCATGTCTCCAGTACGAAGAGCTCCAGAGCACTGCCGGCCGGCACGGGGACAGCCTCCGCAACACCAAGATTGAGATCCAGGAGCTCTCCAGGAATGTCCAGAGGCTGCGGACAGAGATCGAGAATGTGAAGAAGCAGGTGGGAGTTGGCCAGTGTTTCATGGGTCCTTTCTGTTTTCCCTCTAGTTTGTGCCCTGAGGATGCTCCAGTAGAGGGTGGGCAGAAGGAATTAGGAAATTTACTTTCTTCTCCACAGAACCATCATCTGCAGTCAGCTATCGCTGAGGCTGAGGAGAGGGGGGAGATGGCTACCAAGGATGCCAGGAGGAAGCTGGAAGAGCTGGAATGTGCCCTGAGCAAGGACAAGGAGGAGCTGGCTCGCCTGCTGAAGGAGTACCAGGAGCTGCTGAACATCAAGATCGCACTGGACGTTGAGATTGCCATGTATAGGAAGCTGCTGGAGGGGGAGGAGCACAGGTGAGACCTCCCACCATGGGCTAGGCCAGGGTTCTGTTCCCCCTTGGGTGAGATTAATCTTTAATCATTCCTCACAAAACATTAACATTAAAATTTGACTACTTTCCTTTTTTCCTCCAAATTTTGAAGCCGAAACAGAAACATGGTCCCCACAGAGAATACTTCTCAGGGGGCTTGATTGATCGTATATGAAACACTGTATAAATGGAATATTTGGGGAAGAGTTTTGGTTCTGACTGTATATAGATTTACAACTGGTGTTCCTGTCCCTATACAGGCTCTGCTTAGAGAACCCCTCCAACGTGAATGTCTGTAAGTATCTCTACATTGTTTTCTCTGCCGAATTACCTTTATCCTTGGTTTTGTAAAGATTCCCAGGATGTTGCCTGGTGTTCAATGAGCCTCTCCCTCTCTTCCAGCTGTGGTGGGCAGAAGCACCGTGTGCGGAGGCAGATCTGGCAGCTTTGGAGCCAGCAATGGCCTGAATGGAGGAGGAGTGTGCACGGTTGTTGGTGGGAACATCATTGGTGGCAGCTGTGGTGTGGGAGGAGGGATCCTCAGTGGAGGTTTCTCCTCTGGGAGTGGGAGGATGTGCAGCACTGCAGGCGGCAGCTTCATGGCCGGGGGGGGCTCCTCCTCCGTGCGGAGATGCGTCACCACCACGACGGTCAAATCCTCTGGGGTCAAATACTGAGCCCTCATGTCTGTCCTCCCAGGGAAAGCAGCACCTTCCTCTTCCTCCCACCAGCAGCGCAGCCCCTTCCATCCCCTTCAGTATTCAGGAGGAAAGAAACTGTTTCTAGGGGAAATCTCCCCAAAGTGAGATTGAAATCAAGACACATCCCTCTGGCCCAGCCTGGCTCTCACTGAGCCCCACTGGGGTGAAACATCTTCCTCGTGGGTCCCCAGCACTGCAGAGCTCCCCAGCGCTGCTGCACCAGCTGAGGAGGAGCCTGTGGAAAACTGCTCTTTCCTGTCACTTTTTAAGGCTTGTGTTTCCCCCGCACCCCTCATGGGTCCCCCTCATCCTGCTCCAGCTGTGTCAGGAGCCCACATGAACAGAAGGAAGGAGATTATGTCCCATAGTCAGATTCAGGAGTGAGAAACAGGTCTCTGGAGTTGTCCACCTTCCCCAGGTGGAGTAATTTGGCAGCTTTAATGTTTTACGGATCCTTTTCCCTCCTCTCCTTCCTGCCTGGAATGTGTGGCCCTGTTGCCCCCCTCTGTCGTGTGAATCAGCTGCTTCCTGCCAGTGCCCTGGCCCCAGGGTCCTTCAGTACCAATAAAATGCAGAGAGATTAAGATATTTTTGTGTTGTCTCATCACTTGATACTCCTCAGCAGAGGAGAAACACGGGTTTGCCCTAGGTGATCACAGGACAAATACAAACTGAACAGAGAAAGAATTGAGAACAGGCCTGAGAGAAGGACTTGGGGGTGCTGGTGGGTGGGAGCTGGACCTGCCCCAGCCCAGAGACCCCCGAGCCTGGGCTGAGCCCTAAACATGAGCAGCAGGGGAGGGGCTGTTCTGCTCTGTTCAGGTGAGGTCCCACCTGCAGAGCTGCCCCAGCCCCGGGGTCCCGCACAGGGAGGATGAGGAGCTGCTGGAGAGAGCCCAGAGGAGGCCACGGAGCTGCTCAGGGCTGGAGCCCCTCTGGAGCCAGGCTGGGAGAGCTGGGTGTGCTCACCTGCAGAGAAGGGAAAGGAGACCTTTGAGCCCCTTCCAAGGGGCCCCAGGAGAGCTGGAGAGGGACTCGGAAAGGGAGTGATGGGACAAGAGGTGAGAGCTTCAAACTGGAAAAGAGGAGAGTTAAATGGGATGTTGGGTCCCGCACAGGGAGGATGAGGAGCTGCTGGAGAGAGCCCAGAGGAGGCCACGGAGCTGCTCAGGGCTGGAGCCCCTCTGGAGCCAGGCTGGGAGAGCTGGGTGTGCTCACCTGCAGAGAAGGGAAAGGAGACCTTTGAGCCCCTTCCAAGGGGCCCCAGGAGAGCTGGAGAGGGACTCGGAAAGGGAGTGATGGGACAAGAGGTGAGAGCTTCAAACTGGAAAAGAGGAGAGTTAAATGGGATGTTGGGAAGGAGCTCAGCCCTGTGAGAGTGATGAGGCACTGAAATAGACTTCCTTGAGATTGCCCCATCCCTGGAAGTGTCCAAGGCCAGACTTGTCCAAGGCCAGATGTGGCTTGGAGCAATCTGGGATGGTGGAAGGTGTTCCTGACCATAGCAGAGGGTGGAACAGCATGAGCTTTAAGATCCTGTCCAACCCAAACGCTTCCATGATCCTATTTTGAGCTGATTGAGATGATCTTGTGGGAATGTCAAGGTGTGTCCTTGAGCACCACCCCAAGAACCAGGATTCATTTTTCCCATTCAGGGTTTGGGCTGGCTGGAGGTGGGCGGGAGCTTGGAGCAACCTTGTCTAATGGAAGGTGTCCCTGCCCATCGTGGAATCCCCTGAACCCTCCCGCTCAGGGAAATCCCCAGGGCCTTGCCTTGGAAGAATACATCACAGAGTTTTCCCCACCTAGGCTGAAAGAGAGGACTCAGCCCATGGTGCTCTGCAGCCCTACTGCCAATCTACATTAGATTGCCTCCCCCATTAGCCAGTTGACCCTGCCCACCCCAATTATTCATCCCTCATCCCCCCTACAGGTTGCTGCCCTTGGCCCTGCCCTTTGCCCACCCCTGTGCCCTCAGGTCATCGGTCACTGACCCCACGCTCTAGTCGTGCACACCACACGGTTTTGTCTTCATCTCTGATCCCTCTGGCATAGTGGGTGCAATAAACCTTCTCTGGAATACATCATACAAAGGCCCTTCTTGTCTTTCCTCTGCTGAGCCGTCTGTGGGGTGTGTGTGTGTGTGCATGGACTGGAAATGGCTGCTCGTGTGGCCTTTCTCTCAGCGGCTTCTGAAGGAAACACCTCAAAGAAGGTAGCAGCATTTCTACCACCCTGCCACGCTGCAACAGTCCATGGCAGGGGGTGGAACTGTGTGGGCTTTAGGATCCCTTCCCACATTCTGTGATCATCTCATTCCAACTCCTGACATGGAGGAGTCTCCAGTGGGGAGCTGGAGCTGGGATGAATCCTGGCAGGATGAATCCTGGCAGCTGGAGCAGGATGATTCCTCCCCGGGGCTGGCACAAGGATGAGCAGCACCCTCTGCCTGCCTGGCTGGGCTCTTACACCAGCTCCTCATCTGTGAGTGGTGGGAAGGTCTGACAAGTCTTGAGTGGACACAAATTACTCACAAAGGGAAAAAAACCCCAGCAGTGTGAAGAAATAAGCCAGAGCCCAGAACCTGCCATCAGAGCTCCAGGTTGCCCAGCCAGCTTAGTCATTAGCCCTCTCCAAATTACATCCCACTGCAACCAAATTAATTCGATTAACGCTTGACTGGATTCTTCTGTAGCTCTGGGAGGAGTGAGAGGTGAATCAGCCCTTACTTCTCTGCAGTGTGTGTGCTATGTGGGGTGGGACCAGATGGGATTTAAGGTACTTTCCTACTTCAGCCATCCCATGATTCTATGATTGATCTGGCACAGATAAAATATGGAAATGGAGATCAATATTGTCAAGTCCTTGTCATCTAAATGAGCAAAATAAGGAAGAAATTATTGTTTTCATTTGAACCAGTGTTAATTTCCTGCTGTTTTTATTATTTACCTCCAAATTTCCTTCCAGTTCACCCTCCTGACTTCTGAATGATGTTTTCACCAGGCTGCAATGTGTTTTATCCTCCTGTTTGAGTCAAAAATAACATTTCTGATTCTAAAATTCATAGGTTGGGATGGGAAAGACCAAAAAGTCATGGCCCTCTTCCTTATCCCAGGAAAGAGTCTGAAATCATCTCCTTCATCCTGATCCCAGGGAAGAGTCCAGGGATAGGTATGGACCCAGGTGGTTCAAAGCCCAGGAATGTCCTGGGGACACCTTGGGAAGGTAGCAGAGAGGACAGAGATCTCCAGCCTGTTGAAGCCCAGGAAGCCAAAGTTGCTGACGTCTTCCTGCCAAAAGCCACAGGATTTTTCTGAGTTCCCTGAATTTTTCGTGGAGAGGAGCCAAGAGGTGCCGGGGTTTATCATTCCCATCTGCTGCACTCATGAAAAAGGGAGTTGAAGGAAATTGCTCTAGTGCATCGCACTGGGATGAAGAGGTTGGGATCCCCTTTGTCTGCTCTGTGGGGCACTGTGAGAGCTGCTGGACCCATCCAGGGATGCCACGAAAGACTCTGAGGGGCTGGAGCATGTCCAGAGATGGGAACAGAGCTGGGGAAGGGTTGGAGCACAAGGAGAAGGGTCTGGAGAGCTCCTGAGGAGCAGCTGAGGGAGCTGGGGAGGCTCAGCTTGGAGAAATGAGGCTTGGGGGAGACCTCTCTCTCCAGAACTCCCTGAAAGGAGGGTGCAGCCAGGCTGGGGTTGGAGGGCAGGGAAAAGTCATTGCTCCTCTGGGGTCAGGGCATGGGCTGTGCAGGATCTTCTGCATTAGAACATGGGAAGAAAATGGATTGATGCCATGTTTTATGAGCTCCTTAGGAAGTTAACCCAAGTGGCATTTTATTGGCTGTAATTAGGGCTGTAATGAGTTTTTAATTGTTACTAATCACATTTATGTTGGGAGGGCCTCGGGAGCCACCATGGTTTTTTTCCCCTGGGTGGGTCATTGTGCAAACATGGAGGAGATTCACCGCAATTTGGGCTTGCAGGTGGACAGCTGGGGAGCAGGAAATATTTGCTTTTGTGAAAAGCACTGTTTTGTTACCTGGGAGGAGACCACCCTCTGCACCCTCCAGACTGGGGTTTACCTGGCACACTTCTCCTGAGCAGCTGGAGTCCTTAGGGATCTTGAGGATGGGACATTCAGGGGAAGGAATTAAGGAGCAGAGAGGATAAAGGAGGTGAAAATTGGGGATCAGCATCCTTTGGTCCCCTCTCTGCTCTTCAAACAGCAACACCCCCAGTTCTGTCACCTCCAACTCGACTGGTCTAAAAACCAGCTCAAATGTGCCCTAGAAAACCCTCTGACCACCTCAAGAGAGACCAAAATCAGCAGCTCATGGAAGCAGTGACAGCTACAGAGTATCTGGCTTGGGAGGAGGTTTAAAACTCCTGTGGGCAAACACGTTAACAAAGGTATCTAAAGCTGTGCAACTTCCAAAGAAATTTAGCTAAGGGGAGCTCTTCCCTTTGCATTCCACTCTAGGCTCCTGATGTTTAATCCTGAATACTCCATCACCTCTTTTCCTGCTCTTTGGACCCTGCCTTGGGTTCCTTGTGAGTGAATCCACTGCCAGGCTCCAGGTGTGACTTGTGCCGGGATCCAGAGGAGTCTGTGTCCCAGAGCATCATCTATGGCTGTGCAGAAAAATTTGGGCCCTTCATCTAATTAATATTCACCCCAGCTTTGCTTGGCCAGGTTGAGCTGATATCTGAGCACTTTTCCTGCTGGACTTGGGCCCTGCTGGATGCTGACCCTGCTCCTCTGAACAAAACAGCTGCTGCCACCCAGCCCCATGACCTGGATGAGCTGCCTGGGAATGTGGTGCCTCCCGCTCCCTCCCGGCCCTGTTCCATCCAGGGCTGCCTCAGCTCCAGCTGGGACAGGTAGAGCCGGATTTGCACAACTACGGCAGCGGCATCACCCGCACCTGCTGCTGACAGAGACCATTCCTCCTCTTCCTCCTCCCACCCATTGGGATGGTGGTGCTTCCTGAGCTTCATCCTCCTTCCACACTCCCTAGTTCTGTCCTTGGAGACAGCCCACATTATCTGGCCGATTCTGTTGGAGCATGGGTTGAATCAATTCTACCTCTCCCGTGGCCTGGGGACTCAGCTGGTCGGGGGCAGGGGCGGACACAGCCACAAAATGTCACAAAATGTCACTGGAAGGTTTGGAGCCTGTGCAAGGGAAAGTTCTCTGACACAGCTGAATCTGCTGGTGGCCTTCAGGTCCTGCTGTGACACACGTGAACCTGACAGTGACCTGCAGACCCCTCTGACACACCTGAACCTGTCATTGTCCCCCAGGTGCTGCTGTGACACACCTGAACCTGACAGTGACCTCCAAACCCCTCTCACACACCTGAACCTGTCACTGTCCCCCAGATGCTGCTGTGAAACATTTGAACCTGTCATTGTCCTCCAGATCTTCTGACATACCTGAATCTGTTACTGTCCTCCATCCTGCTCTGAAAACGGAACCTGCCAGTGACCTCCAGGTGCTGCTCTGACACCAGAACCTGTCCCTGTCCTCCAGGTCAATGACAAATTGACTTTCCCATAAGTTATGGGTCAGGCTGAGACAGGAATTTTGGGTAGGGTACAAACCCATGGTTGCAGGTCATGACTCTAGCTGACAATCAGGAGGAAGGTGACAGGAGAAGAGGTGGGTTGTGCCCATGTTTGTGGTGGGTCTCTCGGGGCTGGGGGTTCTCTGCTGAGTCTGATCCATTCAGGATTTGATTTGGGGCCAGAGTCAGCTAAAATGGGAACTGTTCTCTGTGTCAGCCTTGGACAAGGATCTCCTGCTGCTCCTGGGGAACCTTGGAGCCGCCTCCCTCCCTCCTCTCTCACAAAACTTCTTGCTGAATGAGTTCTTCCATTTTTGGGGAGGCCTCCACAGGTGTTTGTGACCCCCCTGGAGTAGAGGTTGGGCTGGCGGCCAAGGAGTTGAGCCCTTCACCTGGATTGTTTTCCATGGGGCATCCTCTGGGAAATCCATTCCAGGGCCTCCCCACCCTCCCAGGGAGGAATTTCTTCCCAACATCCCACCTAACCCTGCCCTCTGTCAGTGGGAAGCCATTTCCCCTTGTTCTGCTACTCCAGGCCTTGTCCCAAGTCCCTCTCCAGCTCTCCTGGAGTCCCTTTAGGGACTGGAAGGGGCTCCAAGGTCTCCTTTCCCTTCTCCTCTCCAGGTGAACACCTCTAGCTCTCCCAACCTGGCTCCAGAGGGGCTCCAGCCTTTGCAGCATCTTCATGGTCTCCTCTGGACTCACTCCAGCAGCTCCACATCCTCCCTATGTTGAGCAATGCTCTCAGGCCCGTGGCAGAATTGTTTGGATTCTCCTGATCAAGGCCAGGAGTTGGACTTGATGATCCCTGTCTGTCCCTTCCAGAACTCTAGATATTCCAGGGCTCTATACCTGTTGAAGCTCTTAAACTGGCCTTCTCCACCCCACCCTCAGGTCTTTCCCTCCCCAGGCAGGAGATTTCCTCTGGAACCATCATGGTTTTGATGCTTTTTGTGCAGCTTTACCTTTTGTGCACCTGCCTCATTGTCCCGTGCCTGCTCCTTCTGCTGCTGCAGAGGCAACTGCGGCCATTCGGATCCATCCATAGAGGGATTTACTCCATTGATCGCAAAGTCTGACCTTGATTGGGCTAATTATGAGCTTGGAGTCCAGCCCAGGTGGAGCTGGGTGTAGTCACCCTCCTGCTGCTGATGCTGCCCTGGGAGAGCAGCACCGGACTCACTTTGCTGGGAGGTCGATAATCACCTTGTTTACCGGATTTGGAACATCTGCCAGAATTAACTCCAGCTGCTTCAACTTCCTGTGGGACAGGATGTGATTAAAATCATCCTCAACTCACACAGCAGCTTTTGAAGCTGCTGAACACTCTCAGACTCTGTTTTTACCTTGGGGACCAAGTGATGAGGATCCTGAGTTTCCAAACGCCTGGAGAGGCCATTCAGATTGTTGGGTCACCTGGAGATCCTCATCAAAATCCTGCCCTAACAGAAATTAAAATAAATTTATATTATGACTGCTATTTCCATTGACCATTTTTCTGCTGAGAAACATGTGCACACAGAAAAAAAAAATCTCATGTCTCCCTGTGTTTTTAACCTGGAGTTCAACCCAGTTTCCTCCTCCTTCTCTTTTTTTCTTTTTTTTTCCCCCCTTATTTTAATCTTTTTTATTCTCTGCAGGTTGTACTTTCCTCCTCCACCTCCTCCTTCTGAAACGCTTTGGAGATTCTATCTCTGCCTTGTTCCAGCACCTCCCGCCCCAGCCCGAGGGCATCAGCTGTGTGTGGAGGCACCGGGACACGCTCAGCCTGTTGGAGATCTCAGGGATCAGAGGCTGATACTTGGCATTAGCAAATTAAGCAAAAAAATTAATGAGCTTGTCCTTCATCCACTCGCCACTATTGTTAATAATAACAGCAATAGAAAAATGACTTCAGTGTATTCACAAATCATATTAAATTTAATTAATAAACTTTCACATTATTGTCCGGGAAAGAGGAGATTAACTGATATCATAAAACTGATATCATAATTATGTTGTTATTTTCTGAATTGATGATTTAATATCAAAGGTATTATTGAGGACGTTATTGTCTTACCTTCCTGTCAACCCCAAATCACGAACCATTTATTAAAAGAGATTAAAAGAGCCATCAGACCCTTGCTAACAGGATCGCAATTAAAGTCAGGTTTTGGGTTGTTGGTCCCTAAATGAGCCTCCCTCAGGGACAACTCCAGGACTGTCTGACCCTGGAGCTGGTGACCTCCCTCCCCACTCTGGGTGGAATCCAACCTGGAAGCTCCATCTAGCCTTCCCAAAGTCAAAATTCCAGTCTGAAGTTCTCTCCAGGGTATTTCACCTTTTTTTTTCCTGCAAAAATTGTCATGTTTTTGACATTTCCCTTCCTGCCTTTGCTGAGCACAGGGAAAGGTTGTGGCTGTTCCCTGCACGGATGTTTCTGGCTCTGGGGAGCTCTTCCCGCTCTTTGAGGGCTTTCCAGCCCTTCCCACACTGATCTTTGCTTCCCTGGCTCTCATTGGATCTTGGACTCGATTCCAGCCTCTACCAGGTTATTCCATGCTGTCCCAGAGATCCTGGCCTCCACTTCATCTACTCATGTCCTCCTTCCCCTCCAAATAAAATTCCTCCGTGGTAGCAGAGTCGTTCCTCCTGCTCTGGAATTCCATGATCCCCCAGCTGCTTCCTTCCATTCGTGTTTTGGAGCAGCTCCTGATGGAGTAGCCCAGTGATGGGTCCTGTTCCTCCTCACCTGCCCTGTCTGGAGCACCCAGCACTGCTCCTTCCCCTCCCTGCACTCCCTGCCTTGGATCCAGCGGAGCGTTTCCATAAAACATTGCTGTTCAACAAAGGCAAAAGAAGATATCCCCCACCAAAATCATTCCCAACAACCTGAGCTCTGCCTGTCTGCACAGAAAAAATCCCTCCCATTTACAGCCTTCCCAGACCCCCTCCAGTTACAATTTTCTCACCAGAAAACTTCACTATTTACCACAAAGTGTTGAGAATTCTAAAAATTCCCTGATAGAGGGATTTTTTTCCTGTGGTTTAATAGCCACTTCCAGACTCACCCAGCTCTAGGTCTGTGTGAGGGAAACTCCTTCTGATCTCCCTGTCCCCTAAATGATGAATGTGGGATCCACTTTGGACTATCTGTATCATTAGGACAATATATATATTCTTGCAGCTGGGAAACCTCAGGCTTAAAATAGGACAAACTTTTGGAGAGTACCAATGTTTCACCTCTTGTTCTGCAAAAAACAAGAGGTTTTTGGCATTTCACTTTTTTTTTTTTTTCTTCTCCAAGTCCTTGATGCCTTTGCTGACCACAGGGAGAGGTTGTGGTTATTCCAGGGATGGAGGGGGGGAGAAAAGGAAAGTCTGCGGGCTAGAGGCATCTTTGTGAGTGTGTCTGTGTCATCCCAGCCCCAGTTCCAAGTGACTGAAGGCCCTAATTATGCAGGAACTTTGGCAGCTGGAGATCAAGATCTCTCTCATGCTCATTTATCTCCTTCATTGGGACAGTTATTAAATTAAATACTGTATTTCTTCATGTGCTACTGTATGGCTCTGGCAGTACTTCTTAAATAATCAGAAGTGCATTGATGTTCTTATTTATTCACTCTGTTCTGCCAGTGGGGCTTGCCAAGATCCTTCATTTGTATTTAGGATCTGGTTTTCCCAGACACCCTCAGGATTTTAGTAGTTTTGGGTTTTGTGTTTTCCATAGTTCTTTTTTTCCCCCTTTTCTTTTAGTTCTTTTTATTTCTATTTTCTGAAGAGTTTATGGCTGCCTCATCTCTGGAGGTGCTCAAGAACAGGTTGGATGGGGCTTGGAGTGACCTGGTCTGGTGGAAGGGAGACCCTGGAGCCCCTTCCAGTG
>NW_024525235.1:0-1490 GCF_017590135.1 Pyrgilauda ruficollis
ATCCTGACCACAAAGTATTTCCTTCAGCAATCCATAGGAAAGAAATGTTCCTGAAAACTGTTATCTTACAGCTATCAGGGAGGAGGTTTTCCTTTCAGGCAAAGTTTCTTCCCCTTTTATTAGTGTGGCTGTATGATTTAGAGATAGAAAAAAATACTAAGGAAATTAACACAGAGCTGTCCCACCCTTGAGAGGCAAGGAGATCTTCCAGGTCCTGTTCCTTAATGCAGGCAAGACCTTGCCAAATGGAGATGTTTCTGATAATGCCTTCTGAGCCCACTCACAAATTCTGAGCAGCACTGAGAGATGGGAAAATCTGTCCCCAATATCTGAATATCTTTGCAGCTTGCCTGACTTCATGTGGAAAGATATTCCACCAGAAAGACACCTGGTCCACGATAATGTAGAAGTAACTGGTTGGACTCACCCACTGCCAATATATTCCAGTTCTGTGTATTTCATAGTGGGATTTTCCTTGTTCATTATTTTCCCTGCGGAAAACAAAATGCAAGATGCTCACTTTAAAGCAGAGATCCCAGCTTTCAGGAGATCCAAAAGGCAGCCCCACTGTCTGGGTCTCTGAGCCCTTTGTGGTCAGCTGGGTAACAACAACAACAACCAAGCAGACAGCTCTGTAGCACAGGTGGCCAGCACAGAGACTGATTTTCTACAGCAGTTCCTGTGGGGAAATGTCCCTAAATCTCCCGTTACACAACTCAGGAGAAACATTTGATAGGGCAGTGCTGACACGTGCACACAATACGCTGTCCCTCAGACAAGAAAGACACCAGACGTACTCCATTGCTCCAGGGAGCCATCCTTGATCTCCTGTTGCTGAGCAGAGACCAGGTAAGCACGGGAGATGAACAAACTGCCCCGGCTCCACTTCTCACGTTGGGGAGCAAAGGCTCCTTTAGACAACGCTGCTGCTGCAGCAGGTTTGGTAACACAGCCCGTGTAGATCTGGGACGAGAAATGAGTTTATGTCAGAAAGGTGGCTGGCAGAGATTGCCCTGAGATCCCTCTTTGAAATGCAAGCCCTTAGGAAGGTGATGTCAGCCACATGCAGAGCTCTTAAATGTTTTTTTTTCTAATGTCCACTTCTCAAATTGGATGGGTCTAAACCAAAGGCTAGTTTTACTCAAGTTCATGGCCAGATTAATGTTCCATTTTTATGGATTTTCTGAAGGATGACTGCCACAATCACCATTCTACTTCCTCTCAAGGATTTCTTTCCCCCTCCAAGGGCTGCAGACACACTTGCAGCTCCTTGTTCAAATGTTCTACCTGCTCCCACTGTGTTCTCTTTTCCTGCTCACACTCTTGTCCCATGCCTTGATCCTCACGTGAACCTTTTGTAATTTTGCGTCCAGCTGTTCCTTCATGTTCTCTATAAAACAAGAGAGAGGATGTTTCATGAGTGGAGTGGCTGCCACTCTTTCTCTCACCTGGTTTTGTTGATCGCCCCTATGCTGATGGAGATGCATCTC
>NW_024525236.1:0-1492 GCF_017590135.1 Pyrgilauda ruficollis
TTTTTTTTTTTGGTTTTGTTTTGGGGGATTTTTGGTGTTTTGGTTTTTGGTTGGTTGGTTGGCTGGTTGTTTTTTTTTCCATATTAACTTCTACAGCAAGTCTCTTGCAGAGGAGCAGCACAGAACAATATGGGGTCCTGGCAAGGAAGCACTATCATACATCTCCTGTAAAGTCTAATAGAATTTTTCTATATGAAACATTTATTACTACCCACCTCGGGGGATGTGGACAGATTGAGGAGTTTTCTCCCCCACTAGGCAATTTAAGACTGGGGATGGGACACTTGGGGGAGAGAATAGAAGTAATCTTTCTGACAATTCCCTGTTGCTAGCAGCCCAGCTGTTCTAGCCAGTTGTAAAAGGGAGGGTAGTTCAGAAACTTGATTCCTTCTAAATCAGAGGCTGGGAATAGCACTTCTGAAAGACAGGGCAGCAGAGCATCAACTACTGCAGCAGAGATTAGCAGACAGACAGATTATTCTGAGTTGGCAGGGACCCAAAACGATCACTGAGTCCAACTCTTGAGTAAATGGCCCACACAGGCTTGAACCCACACCTTGGTGTTTGTTACTGGCACCTTGCTCTCTAACCAAATGAGATCACCTCAGGGTCAGATAGCAGTAGGGTCACAGGTAGTGGGATGGAAAACCAGGGATTTATCCTTGCTTGTCAAGAGCAGAAACCCTCCCAAGAACTGGAAAGCCTTGGACTAGTGAAGAAACACTCCCTGAGGCACACATCTCCCCTTGCAGCCACTCCCACACCTCCTTCACTGCTGTCCCACGTCATACAGGTACCTTAGGGGACAAAGTAGCCCAAATGTCAGCAGCCTTGGCACTGAGCTAACCTGATGGCACAGTAGGACACGAAATAAAATGGCACACACGCTGGAACTCCAAGGTAAGAAGAAGGGAGTTTATTTTCTGACTCCAATATTTATAGACTTTCAAAAGTGAGCCTGGATTGGAGGATGAAATTGCCACCTCTCCAATGACACTGGACAAACCAACAGTCCATCAATTCTCTCCTCCTCCAGAAAGGAATGCAAAACAATTAATATTTACATAAAAATGTGTGAGAAACTCTGTTACAAAAATGTAAACATCAGAAGGCTTAGAAGAACTTAGAAGAACAGGGTAACAACCTGATTCCTGCTTCTCCTTCCATCCAGTTAGTTCCTTCTGATGTCCTCAGAGCAGTGGCTCCCCTGCCTCAGCCTCCTTTCCTAGGAGGGAAATAAGGACCTAAAGATGCTTTCCTGCTGGGGACACACTTTGGAATTGCAGAGAGAACAGCTACAGTGAGTTCAGCTGGGAAGTCTCACAGGACCTGGCAAGCACAAGGATTGCTAGGAGAGCTGAGCTCCTTCCACAGCCAGCCTGTGTGTAAAGCAGAGCTTCACAACCAGAACAGCGTGCTCATGATCAAGACTGACACTTGAGGAAGAGATGTCACAGGTACAGTGTGTCGCCCCGATTTTTTAAGATTTTCT
>NW_024525237.1:0-1452 GCF_017590135.1 Pyrgilauda ruficollis
CCCCAAAAAATTTGGGAATTTCCCTCCCTCAGCGGCCCGGAGCGCATTTACCGCCTGTACGAGCAGGTCAGCTACAACTGCTTCATCGCCGCGGGGCTCTACGCGCTGCTGGGCGGCTTCTCGCTCTGCCAGACCCGCCTCAACAAGCGCAAGGAGTACATGGTGCGCTGAGACCCCAAAACCTCCCTTTTTCACCCCAAAAAAAACCCCCGTTTTTCACCCCAAAAAAACCCCCCCGTGTACTTTGGAGGACCAATTTTCTCCCGCCCGGAGCGCCGCAGAGAAGCGCGGATGGGGTTGGGTAATAAAGAGAGTTGTTGTGTATTGATCGCGAGGGGGTTTTTTTTGGGGGGGAAGGGGTTTTTGGGGTGAAAAGCGGCGGTTTTGGGGTGAAAAATTGGGAATTTTGGGGGGTTGGAGGGTGAGGAGCAACGAGGCGGCGGAGCGGAGCGGCCGCGGGAGGCGGAAGTGGGCGGGGTTTAAGCGGAGTTAACCAATGAGGGGAAAGGGGCGGGGCTCCGTGAGGGCGGTACCAGCGAGACGCGCGGGGCAGAGCGTCCCCCTCCCCCCGCCGCCATCATCGAGGAGCCGGAGCGGCGGCGGCGGCGGCCGGAGGGGCCGGGGAGGGCGGCCATGACGTCAGCATCCACTAAAGTGAGGGATTTTGGGCAATTTTGGGCGGATTTGGGAGTTTTTGGGGCTTTTTTTTGGGGGGGAATGTGATGAGGGGTGGGGCGGGGGTTTGGAATGCGGAGAGGCACTTCCGGTTGGGTGCCATTTCCGGTCCGTCCCTGAGAGGGGTCGGGGTGGGGAAGTGGCTGCCGTGGAAGGTTCCGGGGGGTTCGGGGGTTACTGGTCCCAGTTTGGGGTTTAACTGGTCCCAGTTTGGGGTTAAATGAGGTTTTACTGGTCCCAGTTTGGGGTTAAATGAGGTTTTACTGGTCCCAGTTTGGGGTTAAATGAGGTTTTACTGGTCCCAGTTTGGGGTTAAATGGGGTTTTACTGGTCCCAGTTTGGATCCCGGTGGGGTTTTATTAATCCCAATTAATATTTTGATCCTGTTGCTGGTCCCAGTTTGGTGTCACTGGTCCCAGTTTGGGTTTTGATCCCGGTACTGGTCCCAGTTTGGGGTTAAATGGGGTTTTACTGGTCCCAGTTTGGGGTTTAACTGGTCCCAGTTTGGGGTTAAATGGATTTACTGGTCCCAGTTTGGTGTCACTGGTCCCAGTTTAGGTTTTGATCCGGTCACTGGTCCCAATTTGAGGTTCAATGGGATTTTACTGGTCCCAGTTTGGATCTTGATCCTGTTGCTGGTCCCACTTTGGGGTTAAATGGGATTTACTGGTCCCAGTTTGGGGTTACTGGTCCCAGTTTGAGGTTCAGTGGGGTTTTACTGGTCCCAGTTTGGATCCCAGTTCAGGACTGGCTCCCAGTTTGGGCTCCCAGTCCCCC
>NW_024525238.1:0-1488 GCF_017590135.1 Pyrgilauda ruficollis
TCCAATCTGCTTGGCAATCCAGGACAGGTGTCAGGCTATGTGACTCCTTGAGGAAGGAGAACTTTCTGCTCCTCAGCCCTTGTATTTGCTATGTGTAAAGAAGTTCTTCCTCTTCACGTGGCTGTTTCTCCCTCTCCTCCCATGCTGAGCACCAGTTTTTCCAGATCTATTCCCTGTTTCCACATTTTGCACTGCCTGTGAGCTTTCTGCCTTCCTCAGACATCCATTCCTTCTCATTGCTTGCTTTTCCTCTGAGGTGGATCCTCGTGCTGCATGGACAGTTAACACCCACACCTGCAGCTGGTTTTGCTCTTTGAGGAAGCTTTGCCTTGGTCATACCTGCTGCTGCTCAGCTCTTCCTGCTTGCACCACAGACAGGGGAAAGTTTCCCATTTGGCATCAGAAACCAGTGTTTCAGAGGATGAAGGAGCCCAGGTACCTCCCAAAATGAGCCTTTTTCTGGTCACTGACTCTCAGTGCTGTGCTGGACCACACCTGCCTGTGTGACAGAGAGGAGAGCAGCCCTGAAACCCATCCACTGAGTTGATCTGTGGCTCCTGAACTCCAGACACCATGTCAGAGCTGCCTTTCTCCTCACCCAAAGTGCTTTCAGGCATGTCAGCGGGTTGGAGCAGTTCTGCCAAGTCATGTGCTGGAAAAAGGCAGATAATCCTCTCAGCAGAAAGGGATGCAAAGAAGAAAAGGGCAGATGCCAGTATTTCCAGAGATCAAGGTAGCTCTGTTGTAGGAAAACAAATAAGGGCTGAGCTTTAGGCAAGGTTTGAGTAGCTTCAGAGCCAGCCTGGATCTCATCCACTCAATCCAGTGCTGTTGATGCCTCCAGCATCGTAAACTCATCTCCTTAAATGTCACTTTGGAAGGTGAACAGATGGGAAGTGGAGCTAGAAATATATAATCACGTTAGATTTCTTTTATGAAAAATTCTCTTTTTTTGGAAAAAAAACCCCAAACTTCTTCCTTGCAAGCCTTCCTTGCATTCTCTTCTTCCCATTGCTTTCAAGCCAACAGAGTCCTGATCTGGTGCACATAAGCAGATTTTTGTCAGATGGAGCCAACAGCTGAAAGAAAGACCCAGCTCAGGGAGTGCTGGACATTTCACTGGGACACCAGGAATGCTCCACCAGGCTCAGGCAGCCGGAGCTCCCAGTCTTCTCCTGAGTGCAACCTCTGAGCAGTACCAGGCTTTGTGTGTGGCTGAATCAGCATCCTGGGGAGTGAGAAAGCACCAGCAACTGAAAGCAGAGGATTCCTCCATGAACCAAGGAGGACTTGCTGCAGCATCTGGGCAGAAATCTCTCTGTGCATTTGTGTGAGCAGCCAGGAGGTGCTGCTTCAGAGCTCACGGCAAAGCCATTACAAGTGGATGCTGAGTCTGCAGATTTTAGGGAAAAATGGGCAGAACACAGAGACTGGGAGGCCATGACCAAATTCCTTCACCTTACCAACCTACAACTTATCAACAACTGG
>NW_024525239.1:0-1487 GCF_017590135.1 Pyrgilauda ruficollis
TCCCTCATATTTTCCCAAAAATTTACGCCCAAAACCCCCCAATTTTCCTCACAGTCCCCCAAAACCCCCACATTTCCCCAATTACTCACAGATTCCCCTCAGATTTCCCCACCAAAACCCCAAATCTCCCCCAAAAGCCCTCAAATTTCCCTCAAGTTTTCCCTAAAAATCCCAATTTTCCCTCAAATCCCTCCCAAATTTTCTCGCCTCACCTGCTCTGCGCCGCTCGCCACCCCCCTCACGGCCGGGGCTCCGCAGCACCACACGGGACCCCGCAACCTCTGCGGAAAAAACACATTTTGTGCCTTTATAACATCTAAACACTCACTTTGACGACATAACCTCCCCCAGAAAAAGGCAAAAAAGGGGGGGAAAAGTTAAAAAAACCTTTCCGGCTCACCTGAGCCCTCAGGGCGCGCAGCAGCGGCCGCAGCCGCGGGGTCGCCGCCGCCATCATGGCGGCCTGAGGGGAGCAGGAAGAAGGGCGGGGCTTAAGCGCTGAGGGGGAGTGCCCGCCAAAATCGCGGCTGCTGATTGGTCAGCGGAAAGATGCGCTTGCGCTTTATTGATTAAGGTAAGAAGCGCCATTTTGAGTGAGGGTAGCCCTGAGTGAGGCGTGGCCAAGAGGGAGAGGCGGGAATAAAATCCACCAATAGAAGCGCGGCTTGAATCGTCACATGCGCTGTAATAGAAGACGAGCGAGAAGCGCCATGTTTGGTAAGGGCAAATGTGAGGGAGTGACGTCACAGAAAGGGAAGCCACGCCCACTTTCCCCCTTAGGACGCGCCGCCATCTTGGATCCGCCGCCGCTCCCTGAGGTAACGACGCGGGGGGCGATCCCGCCTCTAATTAGGGAGGCCGAAAATGCCCCCAAAACCCCTAAACACACCCCAAAAATTCTCCCAAACTTTGGGAATTTAAGGGGCATCACACCCTCAAACTCATCTAGAGACCCCACCCCCAAAATTCCCCCGAATTTGGGGCCCTCCAGGATCATATTCCAGATACATCGAAAGGGATTGGAAAAGGTCTGAAAAATCCTCCCGAATTTGGGGCTTAAGGAGTCCAAGACCCGCCCTAAATTTGGGGTAGCTGGCGAGGCTTGAAGACCCCCAAAACTCTTCCAAAATCCTCCCAAATTTTGGCGTGTTAATAAACCCCAGACCGTGGAAACACCCCCAAAAATCGGTCTTAAAAAAACCACCAAATTTCCCCAGATTTGGGGTTTTTTAGGTGATCCAAACCCTGCATATTTGAGGGTTCAAAGAAGCCCAAAAAACCTCCCAAAATACCCCTGAAATTGCCCAAATTTAGCTCAAATCCCCTCAAAATACTCTCAAAAACCCCAAAATTCCTGAAAATATCCCCAAATTTTCTCTTTTCCCTCCCCAGGTGATGCCAGACCTTCCCAAAGACGCCCCAGATTTGGGGTCTCTCCAGGTGAGCCCCCCTCAAACCCCAAAATCTCCCCAAATCCTCCCCAAAAT
>NW_024525240.1:0-1491 GCF_017590135.1 Pyrgilauda ruficollis
AGAGGCACAGCTGGCATTTTCCACCCTGGCTCCTGCCCTTCACTTTTCTCTCTCTAAGCCTGAGTTTACCTGGAAAGCTTTGCCTTTCAGGCCAAGGAGCCATTTCTTTGTCTCCTCCTGTCAGAAGTGTCACTCAGCTGGTTTTGCTGCCTCTTTCCCAGGCTGCCATGACATTCCCAGTGTCCTTAGGGAGCGCAGCCATGGCACAGCACTGACTGTGCCTCCTTGCCCTGGCTGCCCAGGCCTGGGCTAACAGTTTGCTCTGGATAGAAATGGACTCTTGGGAAAGAGCCATTCATTTGTGGGCTCTCTGTAGTGAACTGAGCTATTGCATTTATTGCCAGAGGGGGAAGAGAGGAGAACAGGAACGAGGTGCTGGTGAGATGAAGCAGTGTGGAGCCTCAGTGTCAGTGGGGGCTTTGTGTGGATCCTGGGCACCTTCCCCAGCCCTGAGCAGCTGGCAGGGCCCCGTGGCACACTCAGGGCTGGGAAGAGCCTGCCTGGTGGGAAGGGGAGCAGCACCATCCTTCCCTGCTCTGCTTTCCATGGACAGGTCACACTTTGTCATTTCCCTGCTCTGCTGCAATGGACAGGGGGGATAAGGGAATTATTCCTGCAGCAGCTGGAGTCACTGGACACAGCAGAGGAGCACACTGCACAGAGAGGGATGCTGGCCTGCAGGAAATTCCTGAGTCCATGGCAGTGAAGCCTGGCTTGCTTTGAGAGGCAGGAATAAACACTCCTGTGGGTTTGTGCTGTGCAGAGGGGCTGTCCTTGGAACCCCCTGCAGTTCTTACAACTTCAGTGTCAAAACTGTTGCTGGGTGGGCAGCAAGAAACCTCGCAGCTCTTAAAAGCAAATTTCTAATCCAAGTAGAAACTTCCAAATATGCCAGCTTTTCCTTATGAGGAAGCACAGCCAATGGAAATGCCACTCCTGGGGAGAGCAGGAGGGCAGGTTTTTCTGAAAGCACATGGCAGGTGCCAAGAGCCATCAGGGCTTGCTAGCAGGAAAGCAAACTGGTGAGAATTGGCTCTGGGATTTCAGAGGAGCTTCTGGCTGATCAGTTTTGTTTGTTTTTAATCAAGTGTTATTACATTACCATTTAAAAAACCAACCAAAACCCCCACAGTACATACTGAGGGAAAGTACAGAGAAATGCTCCAACCTGGAAAAAGCCACAAGTACTTAACTGCTGGTTCTTGTACAGGCAGAGAAAGAAACATTCCCTTTATATCAGTTTGATACATAACACTTAATTGTGCAACTGCAGAATACATGGAAGAAAGGCAAGAATGAATATTTACATACCCACCATTCACTGTCCATTAAAATGTTAAATCACACAGCTCCTGCACATGTTTTAGAACTGTGAAAAGCATTGTCTGGTGCACGTGGAATGGAGGCTTTCATTTTATTCAGGGGGAGACAGGGCTGACTTTGCAAAGTGAAATTAATTGCCTGTAGCTTAGCAGGAAAAAAAAAAAAAAA
>NW_024525241.1:0-1486 GCF_017590135.1 Pyrgilauda ruficollis
CAGGGAAATTGGGATTGAGCTGGGAAATTGGGATTTGAACAGGAAAATTGGGATCTGGGCTGGGAAATTGGGATTTCAGCAGGGAAATTGGGATCTGGGCTGAGAAGTTGGGATTGAGCAGGGATTTGGGCTCCGGGCAGGGATTTGGGCTCCGGGCAGGGATTTGGGCTCCGAGCAGGGATTTGGGTCCCGGGCAGGGATTTGGGCCCCGGGCAGGGATTTGGGCTCCGAGCAGGGATTTGGGCTCCGGGCAGGGATTTGGGTCCCGGTCCCCCCCGGCTTTGTCGCCGCGGAGCTCCCGAGGCTCGGGGTCCCTCCAGGGATGGGATTTCCGGGGAAGGGGCTGCAGGGATCCCAAATCCCGGGGATTTGTGTCCCTCCCCTTCCCCCTGTGGGCAGGAAATCGGGGATCCCTCCCCGAGCTGGGATTTGGGATCTGGGCCGGGAATCCCAGCTGGCAGCACTGGCTGAGCTCTTTTTATTTTTTTTGGGAATATGCAAAGAAAATTCAGTGTGGATTTGTAAATAGAGACTTGTGGAGGTTCCTGTTGTGCTCGGGGTCTTGGGCTCCTCTTGTCCCGTTTTTTTGGGTTTTTATTTTTTCTTTTCCCTTGGGATTTTCCCACCCTCGCTGCTGCTGCTTTTCCTTCCCCCTTCCCAATCCCGAGGGAATTTTGGGGAAGCAGCACCGGGAGGGGGTGAAGGGGGTGGGGTCATCCAGGTGTGCAGAGAAAGGGGGAAAAAAAGGGGAGAAAAAAGGGGAGAATTGTAAAAAAAAAAAAGAAGGAAAAAAGAGGGGAGCAAGGGAAATTGGAGGGCAGAAATAAAAGAGGGAAAATAAGGGAAAGAAAAAGGGGGGAGAAGGAAAAATGAGAAATGAAAGAAGGAAAAAAAAGGGGGGGGAAATGAGAAAAGAAGGAATAAATTGGGGAGGGGGCAAGGGGAGAAAAATAGGGAAAGAAAGAAGGAAAAAAGGAAAAAATACAAAGGAAAAAGAGCACAAAGGAGGAAGAGGAGAGAGGAGCAGACTCAGGATGTCCCCGTGTCCCCCCCCCGTGCCCCCCACTGGCAACACTTTAGCACAAGGTGAAGTTTGCACTAAAAATAAATCAAGAAAAAGCAAAAAAAAAGCAAAAAAAAAGCTCCAAACCCCCAGGATTGTCCCTGTCCCGTTGCCTTAAACCCCCACCCCAAAATCTGCCCCCCCCCGTAGCTCAGCATTGAGATTTTTGTCTTTATTCTGATTAATTTTAATTTAATTTGAGTTGGTTTTTGGTTTTTTATCTTTTTTTTCCTTTTTTTTGGATCCAGGTTGGGATGAAAGTGTTGCCAAAGAAAGTGCTGAGTTACGGTGGGAAGAGAGGGAGAGAGAGGAATAATAATAATAAAAGTTATTATTAATAATAATCACGATAATAATAAATGATGAAATAATAAAATTTGGATCGAAGCCGAGCAGGGGCAAGGGGAAATAGGGAGGGAAAAA
>NW_024525242.1:0-1486 GCF_017590135.1 Pyrgilauda ruficollis
TGTGTGGGGATGAGGACACAGGGCTGGCAGAGCACAGTTCCTACGTGGGGATGAGGACAAGAGCTGGCAGAGCACAGTTCCAAGCACATGTCTGAACTCAAGCTACAAACAGGAGCAGTTGAGCTGCAGTTGCAGATTCTGTGAGTACAAACCTTATTCGCAGTAACCATCCCCACCTGTGAAGGCATTGGGGTAGAGCTGTTAGGCAACAGAACTGATACTCTGCATTCCAACACATTAGTCTAATTCTAGAGAAGCTGCAGTGTCATGGGAAAGTTCCAACCATTATTAATTATAAGTAGATTTAAAAGCATTAGTCTCCCACATTTACTATCTCTTCCTTCAGAATTTCCCAGAATAAGCAGTGACTCAGCAGGAAAACATTCCAGAATCTGCTGGTTTTGAATGGCCTCAGCAACTACATTAAAAAAATATAAACTTTATTAAAGGAACATTATCCCAACCGAATTGGTAACTACAAGCCTCATGAAGCTTCTGTGAGAAGACAAAAGTTTCTCTTCACTTCCTGCTTGTCTTAGAACAAGGACTGCACTTAAAATGTGAGGCTCTATAAATAGTGACCTAAGACATACAGTTTAACAGAGGTGATTCTTCAGCTTCTGGATGTCCAATTTAAATGCACATCAGAAGGTTCTGTTCTCATCAGGTAAAACATTCTGTGCACGTTTTGCCTACTAGAACACGTGTCAGTGACCACTTGTGCCCTTTTCTTATCTCAGTATGTGCTGAAATCCACCATCCCTGGCTACATCTTCTCCCTCCTCTAAATATTTGCTTTTTGGCAACAGATGTACAAGCAGAATTGACTGCCAAGACGCTGAGCTGGAGCTGCTGTCCCGGTGCTAAGCTTCCAAACAGGGAAAAAAAATAATAACAAAAGTTCATCTCCACTTGCCCCCAAACACTTCTCCCCGAGGAGCGGCACCCTGGTGGTGGTGGGCACCGCCTGGAGACGAGCTGGCTTTTGACCTGAGATCTGTGCTTCCCAGCTCCCCCCAGCAGCCCCCAGCTGCAGGCACTACTTTCTGTCCCCAGGGAGGCAGCAGCCAGGGGGGATGCACTCACCTGTGACGATTTTGGAGGCCGTTTGCGGGGGGTTTGCAGCCATCCCGTCGGCAGGCAGCTGCGAGGGAGGGTGCGGCGGAGGGGGCACGCTGGGTCTGTTCCTGGGCTTGGGCACGGGCCGGGGCCGGGGCAAGGTGCCCCCGTGGGGGAGGCAGGCAGCCGGGCAGGGCTCGGGGGGCACGGCCGGGGCGCTGCCCGGGTGCTTACCCAGAGGGGGTGTGTCGGGAGGGGTCGGGGTCTGCGGCAGGGGCGCGGAGGAGGAGGAGCAGGGCTGCTCCGGGCCCTGCTCGCCAGGAGATGCTTGGCTGCTGCCAGGAGATGCTTGGCTGCTGCCCTTGGGCTGCAGGGGAGGAGTTGCCTGCGCTGGGGGCTGCGGGGGAGGGTGGCTGGGGGCTTGGAG
>NW_024525243.1:0-1500 GCF_017590135.1 Pyrgilauda ruficollis
TTTTTTTTTTTTTACCTGACATCTGTTCCAACATCTGCTGAGCAGGACAAGAATGAATCACATTACACTGATTGTATTTGCTTAATTCTACCATGTAGTCTTTGATCCACATGAGGTGGACATGCCGAGCCAGACACCACGAAACCCAAACTGCAATCCGGGAGTTCTTGCACCAAACGATTACAAGGCCCAGATTTTGATTCTTGGCTGTATGGACACAACAAGGAGAAAAGTCATTTCTTGTTCACAGGCCTCCAGATTCACTCTCTGTGTGTTGAGGGGAAGATTTTGCCTCTTGTCACTCAAGTTTTTTCCCCATAAAGGAGTCTGCAGCAGCTGGAGGTTTCCTCTGGATGTGGGAAGGTGCTCCCTGCTCCCAGGTTTTGCTGATTCCCCAAAGGACACCCACATTTGTCACATTTGTCACCCACACCCTGCTTCCCCAGGGTTGTTCCCTCACCAGAGGCTCCAAAATCCTCATTAAGGCTTCGGAAGGGTGGGAAATCTTCTTTTCCTTGTGGCACCATTCCGAAAGGGATGCTGCAATGAGAGGAGGATCAGAAGCAATTTGATTTTTCCTGTGTGTGCCATGACCTTTGGCACTCAGTCTGAACGAGCTCTAAAAAACTCTCCTCCACTTCTCTGTAGCATTTCCAGCAGGTGCCCTTTCCAAGGGGCTGCTTGGGATAATCCCCTGACTCCGAAGATTTCTTTTGATTAAAAAATAAAAGGAGGAGGAAAGAAGAATTAAAAGTCACCACAGCCAAACTCTTTTTATTCCATGGTTTTAATTAGGCAGCTGGGAAGAGACCAAAACTGAGCTCCAGCACATTTGGAAGCACCTCAGGCAGCCATACAAATTACTGAGTTAAAACTAAATGCTGCAGAAATCCCATGGATTACGTGGAGGCCCAAGTAAAGCTTCATGGAACGAGTCAGAAGAGGAAAAAGCTGTTTTTATTTACATTTGCTGAAGTGCTCACTGGGGTGGGATACACAGAGCAGAGAATTAGAATATGTCTGGAGTTTTTTAGATGTGTGGACGCTGATTTTTTTCCCTAAGATGGCATCAAAACTTCCAGAGTCCACCCAGAGGACTTCAGCACTGGAAAAAAAAGCTGGGAGGACCAAAGTGAGCTCTCCCTGTCCAGAGCATCTTGGCTGTTTCCTCCTGGGATATGTCATGGCAGACTGGAGATCCTTCCCTAAGGTTGCTTTTACCTTAATTAAGACACAATTTCTTGCCCCACAGGTAGATCAAGGCACAGAGGTGGAGGAGATGAAAACCATGGGTAAGGGTGTCCTTTTTGAGCAGACATGTCCATAGGCAGGACCTCAAACCACCCCTGATCTCTCTAGGTTTCCTCATTTCCACACAATTTTCCTTTTATTCCTTTCTTTGTTGCCCAGATTTTGAGGGATGCTTCCACTCTTTCAAAAAGGATCTGCCCAAAAATGGTTAAAATTAAAATAGAGAGACAGAGAAACAAGAAAGAGAAA
>NW_024525244.1:0-1483 GCF_017590135.1 Pyrgilauda ruficollis
GGGGGGAAAATGGGGAAAAAGGGAAAAAATTGGAAAAGAAATGGGGAAAATGGGAAAAAATGGGAAAAAATGGGGGAAAAATGGGGGAAATGGGGGAAATATGGGAAAAGTGGGGAAAAATGGGGGAAATGGGAAAATGGGGAAAATGGGAAAAACGGGGAAAATATGGGGAAAATGGGGAAAATGGGGAAAGTGGGGGAAATATGGGGGGGGAAATGGGGGGAATATGGGGGGAAATGGGGGAAAATTGGGATAATATGGGGAAAAAATGGGAAAAAAATGGGGTAAAAAAGGGGGGAAATGGGGATAAGATGGGGAAAAAATTGGAAAAAAAGGCGATAAAACAGGAAAATGGGGAAAAATGGGAAAAAAGGGGAAAGAATGGGGAAAAAATGGGGATAATATGGGGAAAATGGGGAAAATGGGTAAAAATTGGGAAAGGAGAAAAACTGTAAAATTCAGAGGAAAATGGAGAATTTTGGGCAAAACCAGGGAAATTTGGAAAAAAAAAATTGGAAAATTCAGGAGAAAGAAAGGAAAAATCTGGAAAATTTTGGGTGAAAAAGGAAAAAAATTTGAAGAAAATTTGGGAGGATTGGGATGGAAAAATGGAAATAAATGATGGAGAAATGGAGGAATTTGGGGGGGAATGGAAAAATTTGGGGTTTTAATTAATTGAGGTTTTAATTTAAGTCAGGGGGAGGAATTTTGGGGGGGATTTTTGGGGATTTTTTGGGGATTTTGTGGAATTTTGCAGGCGCAGTTTGAGACTCCGTACGTGGTGAGGCTGCACAACTTCCACCAGGTGGCGCCACCGCTGCCTTGCTTCACCTTCCAGCACCCGAATCCGGGTGAGGAACGTTCCGGAAAATCCCGGAAAAATCCCGGAAAAACCTTGGGAAAAAATCCTCAAAGCCTGGGGAAAAAGTCTTGGAAGTTGCAGGGAGAAATGAAAAAAAATTCTGGGAAAATCGGAAAAAAAATCAGGGAAAAACGTCAAAAATTCTGATTAAAAGGGAAAATTTGAGGGAGAAGTTTTGGAAAATTTTGGGGGAAAAAATTAAAATTTTTAGGGAAATAGGAAAAAAAATCAGGAAAAATCATGGAAGATTCAGGGAAAAATTCTTGTTAAAACTCATGAAAATTCCAGGAAAAAACTCTTGAAAATTGTGGGAAAAAATTTAAAATTTCCAGGGAAAAATTGCTGGAAATTTCAGGGAGAAATAAAAAAAAAATCATTAAAATTTGAGGGAAAAAAATTAAAGAATTCCAATTAAAAGTCAGGAAAAAATTCTGGAAATTTCTGGGGAAAATTTTTAAAATGTTCAGTGAAAAATTCCTCAAAAAATCAGAAAAAAAAGCCCAAAAAATCAGGAAAAAACACGAAGAAATCAGGAAAAAAAAAAAAAAAGAAAAATCAGAAAAAAAAATCCAAAATAATTTTTTTTTAAAATTGCCAAAAAATCTCATTAAAAACTTGAAA
>NW_024525245.1:0-8280 GCF_017590135.1 Pyrgilauda ruficollis
TGTAACATTGCAAAATAGAACCAAAACTAATTCTTCACCCCCAGGATTTTGAGAAAATACTTCAGTCCATGTGCGGACATGGGATTTGTTTGTGTTTTGACAGATGTAAAGTCCAGATGGATTTCAATGAAGAATGTGAAACTCTATCAAGAGCAAGAAAAACGTTGACCATTTGACAAGCAAAGAAGACAGACAGATGTGGACTGCGCAGATTTTCCAACCCTTGAGCTTCACCCAGAGAAGATTGTGGATTTTGGACTTTTTCATGGGTGTGGGAATCAGTGATGTACAGTTTTGTTAGATGATAGTTTTTTACATTTTAATGAGACGTGTAATTTTTTTGCTCCTTTTGGTCATGCCCGTCAAAAATACCCACCTGCAAGACCAATGACACCAGGGTCAGTGTAGATATCTGGGACCAATGGATTTCTCATTTTCCCATAACACCACAGGAACCCCAAGAATTGGAGCTGTTAGGCTCAGTGATGGCAGATGTGTGTGTTAGATTTAAACATAAAAGTCAGCTGCCAACCAAGAACTACTCTACTATTGTAACTTCCAGCATGGCTATTTTTCATAATCCAACAGCCTAGTGCAATTATACCACAAAAAGGGTGTCAATCTCATCAAATGACCCTATTCAATTACCAGCAAGTTACTTTTTAATTTGTAGGGACCGTGTTTAGCCTGATGTCCCGTGGATGCTAAACGGAGGGCCATGTACAATTGGACGGCTGTCTCTACTCACACCCAATACGTCCATGATTTTAAATATGAGCCGTCACCATCATCGAAATAAAGGAATGACCCATGTGTTTGCTGCTGACTGCCAAGACGATGTAGTATTTTGGTCCCCAGGGGCCATAGTAGCAGCATCCTTGTTGGCTCCAGGGGTATCAGCAGCAGGTGCCCATGGCATTTTAAATAAGGTAGGATGCTGGCTCACTAAACAAACTAATGCCACTTCTTTAGCACTTTCTAGCCTTTTGCTTGATGTTGATTGGGAGCAGGAATAACAATTCTTTATTAGGGAAGAAAATTTTTAAAAACCAAAAAAACGTGCAGTAATACAAAACAACACTTACAGAGGCAGAATACAACATGACAGCCTGTTGGTCAGGGTGTTGGTAGCAGTCCGATTAAATGGTGGTTGCAATCCTCCTGGAGTGATGGGTGTGGTTCTGTTGAAACAGTGATCCTGTAGAAGGGTGTAGTTTTCCTCTGAAGATCTAGTGGTGGTGTAGATGGGCCTGGTCTTCCTCTGGGAATTCAGTGGAAAAAGGCTGTTTGTGGTCTTCCAAATCTCTGATTATATCCAGGTAGGAATGCTTGGCCCCTCTTTCTGGGCAGAGCTTCTCACAATGGGATTATGTTATTTTTATCAGTCATGCAGTGAGACTCAATGGCCCATTAACAGAAGATATCTCCCCAGAGGGAAGATTGGTTGTGGAAGAGATAAAGAAAACCGCCCAATTAACAGAAGATAACTGCCCCACCTCTAATATATAGGAATAGAATACCCCTGTTTCCCACCTAAGACACTCCTCCAGGCTGAACAAACCCAACTCTTTCAGCCTGTCTTCATAGGAGAGGTGCTCCAGCCCTCTGACCATTTTTTGTGGCCCTATGTATATTGAAAAGCTGCTGTGAGACGGGTTCATTCAGGGGTACAGTATTCCCATATTCTGCTTTCACCTCTCAGGAGGAGCAACAATTTGTAGCCTCTGTATCTCACAAGTGGAAATCCTGAGAAACAGCAAGGTTAAATGATTTGGTCACATCTCATGGAACAATAAGCAGGGACAAGAACCCAGATCTCAATTCAAAGAACAGCCATCTATGCTATAATTTGGTTTCCGGGCTTTAACCACCAGGATATGTTATGCGCCTCATGGAACAAGTGGAAAACATCTGCAAAACATCTCTGAAACACAGAGTCCTCTGGTGTGTGTCCACATGGCCTCTTACTACTTTGGTGTCATGATAGGTTTCTCCCTGAGCCAGGTCTTTTGAGCTCTCAGAGAACTTATCACACCCAAGATAGCCCAGCTACCCTAAATGGCAGAAAATTAGCAGGATGGCTTCTGAGGTTGTGTTGGAAACAGAAAAAGTTTTAATAAAAGGCAAAATAACAAAGCTCTTACAGAGAAAAACCAAGCCAGGGGCAAGAGGTTCTTGCTCCTGCTAAAACACTCAACAAAAGCAATTATTTCCTTTGTTCTCTTCTTTTTCTAGTGAATTACCTAGGCAGGACCTTTTGGCCTCTGTCCAGTTGAGCAGCCCCAGGCTTGAGGTGAAGTCCCAAAGGTCCTATGAGGTGTCTTTTTACCAAATTGAGGAGAGAAACTTCTGGGCTTTTTGCCTTTTTAAGCAGACAAAGAATAATTTGGTCACTCCATCAACAGGGGGCACATTCCTACAGTGTCATACATCAGGGACAAAACTATCTCATCTCTTTGGGGTTAAGACCCATGTCTAGTTGCCAGCACAACAATTTGGAGGTGGGAGAAGTACAAGTGAGCGAAATATTCCCTATATTTTGGTTACTCTAGAGTAAAAGACATCCACTTGTGGATGCCCTATCCCTGGAAGTGTTCAAGGCCAGATTGGATTTTCCTCTGAAGATCTAGTGGTGGTGTAGATGGGCCTGGTCTTCCTCTGGGAATTCAGTGGAAAAAGGCTGTTTGTGGTCTTCCAAATCTCTGATTATATCCAGGTAGGAATGCTTGGCCCCTCTTTCTGGGCAGAGCTTCTCACAATGGGATTATGTTATTTTTATCAGTCATGCAGTGAGACTCAATGGCCCATTAACAGAAGATATCTCCCCAGAGGGAAGATTGGTTGTGGAAGAGATAAAGAAAACCGCCCAATTAACAGAAGATAACTGCCCCACCTCTAATATATAGGAATAGAATACCCCTGTTTCCCACCTAAGACACTCCTCCAGGCTGAACAAACCCAACTCTTTCAGCCTGTCTTCATAGGAGAGGTGCTCCAGCCCTCTGACCATTTTTTGTGGCCCTATGTATATTGAAAAGCTGCTGTGAGACGGGTTCATTCAGGGGTACAGTATTCCCATATTCTGCTTTCACCTCTCAGGAGGAGCAACAATTTGTAGCCTCTGTATCTCACAAGTGGAAATCCTGAGAAACAGCAAGGTTAAATGATTTGGTCACATCTCATGGAACAATAAGCAGGGACAAGAACCCAGATCTCAATTCAAAGAACAGCCATCTATGCTATAATTTGGTTTCCGGGCTTTAACCACCAGGATATGTTATGCGCCTCATGGAACAAGTGGAAAACATCTGCAAAACATCTCTGAAACACAGAGTCCTCTGGTGTGTGTCCACATGGCCTCTTACTACTTTGGTGTCATGATAGGTTTCTCCCTGAGCCAGGTCTTTTGAGCTCTCAGAGAACTTATCACACCCAAGATAGCCCAGCTACCCTAAATGGCAGAAAATTAGCAGGATGGCTTCTGAGGTTGTGTTGGAAACAGAAAAAGTTTTAATAAAAGGCAAAATAACAAAGCTCTTACAGAGAAAAACCAAGCCAGGGGCAAGAGGTTCTTGCTCCTGCTAAAACACTCAACAAAAGCAATTATTTCCTTTGTTCTCTTCTTTTTCTAGTGAATTACCTAGGCAGGACCTTTTGGCCTCTGTCCAGTTGAGCAGCCCCAGGCTTGAGGTGAAGTCCCAAAGGTCCTATGAGGTGTCTTTTTACCAAATTGAGGAGAGAAACTTCTGGGCTTTTTGCCTTTTTAAGCAGACAAAGAATAATTTGGTCACTCCATCAACAGGGGGCACATTCCTACAGTGTCATACATCAGGGACAAAACTATCTCATCTCTTTGGGGTTAAGACCCATGTCTAGTTGCCAGCACAACAATTTGGAGGTGGGAGAAGTACAAGTGAGCGAAATATTCCCTATATTTTGGTTACTCTAGAGTAAAAGACATCCACTTGTGGATGCCCTATCCCTGGAAGTGTTCAAGGCCAGATTGGATAGGGCTTTGAAAGAACAACCTGGTCTAGTGAAAGGTGTCCCTGCCCATGGCAGGGTGTTTGGAACTAGACAGTCTTTAATATCCCTTCCAACCCAAACCATTCTTTGATTTCTATGATTCTCAGCCAGATGACTGTAACCTTAGTGTGGTCATTGACCTGGTGGCTCCTAGACTTGGAGTGATCTTTCTAATCCCAGGTCCCTACTGCCTGCACAGCCCTGGTCCTGCAGATAAGCAGTACAACTCAAGAGTTGACAAGTCAGTTTTGCAATTAAGTTGTCTGCTTCATCCTGCATCTGTAGAGCCTTTGATGGTGTGTTGCCTGGGTGGGTGTGGAGGACATCGGTAGGCTTGAGCCCCTGATGCAAGCCATCAATGCTAGCTTGACTGCTGGACCACACAAGTATGATGTTATCATTAGATATTTTGAGTCTGCTGGCACAGGATGGAAAATAAATGAGCCACATTGTAATGTAGATTACATTGTCCCAACATCTGCCCTTCCTGGTGTCTTAGTGCATATTGATATTGCAAGACAGGGTGGGCACATCCATCATGCCCTCAGTCTTTGATGCTGACTCCCACCTGAAGGACAGGGAAAGCCTAGAAATTGAAACTCCCATGCAAACCTTGCACATGATAAAAAACCATTTTGAAGCTGGTTCATGGGCTCAGTGACCTGAACCCAGATGAAGGTATAGTCCATTAAGAGCAAACCAAACACTACATCTTGGTAAAATCCTCTGGGTCGAGCACATCTCTGTTGAATAGCAAGGCACAGCACTGAGAAAACCTGGTCTAGATGCTTACAAAGCCTGATCTACTGCTATGTCCATCCACTGCATGAAGGACAGCAGAGGCTGAAGTCTCATTCCTGGGGTCCAAGTGCTTTGGCAGGGAGGGAGCTTAAAAGCCCATCTGGACCTTCTACTTCTCAAAATCTATCAGTCTACAGGACTGGTGGTTTCGATTTAAGATCCATCTCCACAACAGCTGTAAGGACTTTCTCCCTGACAGAGGCCATGTGCAAGTGCGATGTGGAGTAGTAAACATCTGAAGGCAGGCCAAGGGGGGCAAAAGGAAAAACAACCTTTAATTCCAGTGGCATGGGAGATGAAGGGGGCAAGAAATAGTTGAGGAAAACCTAGAGGACTGGCTTTCCCCTCAGATTTTCCTCCTTGCCTGGTGGCATAGACCACTCATGTTCCAGCACAGAGCAAAAGTTTGGCCTCCCCCAGTACTTCAGGGACTGGGACAGGGCCAAATGGGAGCTGGGTCCATAGCATGGCTGTTCTTTCAAGTTGAAATTATGAGAAACAGGAGTAATAACAAAAATAACCCCAGCAGATTTTGGGCAGCCAGACCCTCCAGACTTGGGCTGATGGGATGCAACCATGCCAAGGACCCCAAAGCCACATGCACCACACCAGCCCAGTGGAGACCAAAGCTCAGGATGACCCTATCTGGGTGCTACCCACACCAGAACTGTTGACTGGGGTGGGTGCCCCCACCACCAACCCCACGTGGTACCCACTTTGAGCAGCATCTCTCCTGCCTGCCTCATCTCTGCCACTAAAAAAGTCACTTGGCACAGCCTGGGATCAAGTGTACATTTTTATTTTTTAATGGAACATAAGCACCTTTAGAAAAAACATTCATCTGGATGATAAGACCCACAGAAAAAAAAAACAGCAATTTCATGCTCTTTTTTTAAATTTAGCATTTGTTATTTGTATTTATATTAAAGCAAAGTGCATATTTCTTTTTTTTTCTCATTTATACACGTTGCACAGTACATAAATAATGGTGCTTATAAAACGTCTTTATATTTACAAGTAATAATATATTTATATATAACATAAAATGCATTTTTTCTTTAACAAATCTCAGAGGGTTTTAAGGAGTCCTTTTTTGTGTGTATTTCCAAAGCACTACAGTGCTAAAGTTACAATGAAAATGCTTTCTTGTTCATTTAAACCTTTATATATAGAAAAATAGCTTATGTTAAGGTCTAAACATGCTCATTGAGCTAAGAACAGTGTAAAAGTATCATACTAGTGTATGAATTCAAGAAGAAATGAAAGCACAACTGCATTTTCAAATTGAATGGTACTGGGATAACCTGATCTAAGAAGTTACAACAGACCAACTATTGTGAACACTTTTTCTTTTGTCTTCCCATTTGATTTTTATTTGTTTTGTTTGTTTTGCTTTGTTTTGGTTTTTTTAGGCTTAGGCTTCTGTTGCTTTGCATCTTACAATCTTATAAAATTATAAAGCACAGTCCATGCAAGAGGTTTCTCTGCTGTTTATTTTCTCCCCTTGCATCAATTCATGACCATACAAAATTTAAAAAAAGCAGTGAAAGAATGAACACAGTGACAAGATGTCAACTCAGCAACAAGAAAAAATAAAAATTAAAAAGGATGGGTAAAGACCTGGTTGCAAAGATTTTGCACCGTTCTTTGGCGACAATGTGGGGTTAACACTGCTGGGGAAGAGGTCTTGGTGTCACCGTCACCAGGGATGGGAAGGCAGTGCATAAAAAATACAAGTATCTTGCTTTTTTTATCCAAGAGAAGGAACTGTAACATATAGCAAGTGGCTTCTGAATCCATTGACCACATAGGATAATCCTTTCAGAGGCATGAAATAACTATCATATGTGAGCCACACCCTTTTCTCACCCTTCTGAGCTATTGGTCATTTGCACTTTTAAAAACTAGGTTTATCAAACTATCCCAAAGCACAAAAAAAAAATATTTCCAAAGGTTTTTCTCAAAACAAAGGGGGGGACATACAAACTAAACAAAATAACACCAGAAAGTTTGCATGAAAAGCAAGCACTCAGAAGGAAATATTAGCAGCAAAGTAATATAAATGCCTTGAGTCCACTCTGTCTTGAGTCATCGGTTATTAAAAATAACCTCCAACCAGCAGGGGCAACTGCTGATGAACTGTCTAGTGTAGCATTGGCCCCAGCCTTTCACAAAGCTGATCTGAACTGTAAATCCTGTCCATGGCTGCTGCATGAACTCATAGTCATTTGGTCTCTGCAAGCTGTACGCCTTTTCATAGTCAAAAGCCTTGATGGAAAAACCTGGAAACACTTTGTGAACCAGCAACATCCTGGAGTCAGGGTTGTCCAGTGTGGCTGACTTGATGAAGATGGGGTAACTGCTGCGGTTGTACACCCACACTCCATCCACTTCCCTGGTGAGCTGGATGCCATAGCCGATCTTGCCGCGGACCTTCTGCACCAGTTGGCTTTTGTTTTCTGAGTTGAGCTGTCTGAGGCAGAAACCATTTCCCTGAGGTAGATCATAGAAGATATCCAGGGAGGGCTCTTGGACAGAGTACAGCCGACCCACGCGTGTCTTCTCTTCCCAGTATGCCACCACGCACCAATGTGACCGATCCCCTGTCTCCTGAAGAACTTGGGAATCTACAGAACAGGAGAAAAAAAGAAGAAAAAGAGAAATTTAGCACCAAAAGGGGTAATACAACCCAAAAATTACACAATGCTGGCAGGTCATTGCCTGCCAATGTGTTCATGATGCTCTCCATGCACACACCAACACCCATGGCACATCCACCATTTCCAAAAGCAATGTTATTAGGACCATTTAAGTTGACCCAGATTTGGGGAATTCCTGTGCTATTTCAGCACCTAATTCTAGTTAGAATTATGAGTCTTAAATCACCATGTTCACCTTCAAAAGTGGCTTGAGACCCAGCAGCAGCATCCATGGTGCAGTCACCCTCACTCAAACCATCACTAGGACCACCTTCAGTGGCACTAGGAGAGATGAGATGCTCTAGCTAGCTGCATTTACCAAGACCAAACACCCTAAATGTCCTTATTTTCACTCACCAGATAGTAGATCCACTTCCATAAATAACTATCTACTGGACACAGATGCTGAGAAAAAATGAGGTGCTGCTAAGAAAACCACATTGAAGGTCACCCCATGGGACCAGAGGGGGCAAGGACTCACCCACTCTAGTTCACAGGGCTTTTCCCTACCTGTAGGCAGAGCCTGGGTGGTGGAGAGGATGGAGACATTGGATGACACCCCAACTTGTGGGAAGCACTGAGAGATGGTGGGGACCAAAAATCTCTTACTTCTTAACAAAAATGGCCTAAACCCCCCCGAAATTAATTCATGTAGCCTTTTTTTTTTTTACTTCCTTGCGCATAGCTATCCTGTGCAAGAAGCAAGGATACAATGTAGCAGGAAAAAGCAAAGTAGTGGGGGGGGGGGGGGGGG
>NW_024525245.1:8287-35061 GCF_017590135.1 Pyrgilauda ruficollis
GGGGGGGGGAATGTGAAAGGCCCCTTTTCCTCATGAAGGATCCCTAGCAGCCTGGCACTGCTCAGCAGGTAATTCGTTCCAGCCTTGGTAGTCATGTTAAGACCTGGGAACTATTAATCTCTGTAATTGCATTTAAAAAAAAAAAAATCAAGCTTGGTATGCTAGTGAGTGCTACCAAAATAATCCCCTGCAGCATGGGAGCAGATATGGTAATGGGAATAGTGGATAACCCAGCACCCCAAAGCTCTTTCTGTGGACTCCCAAACCCCTCTGCCCAACATAAGCAATGGCAGTGACATATTGGCTGCGCCGTTTTCTTTATTTTTTGGTATTAAAAGAGTTCATTTCCCCAGTGCAGGCATTTTTCTGTCTCTGAGTTGTGCCTCAAGCCCTGCAATGTGCTTTACCCAGCCACACACTTTTAATTTCCTCATTTCTATCCCAGTGGGGGAAATATTTCTCCAGTCACTGGAGGCAGCTACTAAAAATGGGCCTGGCTGTGTATGCCCCAAAATAGGGACCCTCCCTCCCAGGTGAAAGTGGGGATGGGAGTTCTGGCAGTGGGGGGGGTGGTCCCTGGGACAGCATTCATCAAAGTGCACCCCAGTTTGTCCTTCCATCTCCCTTTTTCAGTGCCTCCCAAGACTTTGTTGTCAATAATTTTATATCCTGCTGAAATCTGGCACCACTCAAGGGAATGAAGGGGGATAAGGTGGGTGGTTTGAGTTACCTCTCCCCTAACCCAAATGGGGTGCCCCCAGTTGGTCAAGAAACATGCCCAGGATAGTGTTTCCTCCACCCATTAAGGAGGGTAATGCTCAGGAGATAGAGGAATTTGGGGTGATGCCCCTCAGTCCATAGGGGGGATACTACTGAATACAGGGGGAGAATGCTCCTTTATCCATCCTCATCTCGACCAGCAATCACTTCCCTCCCTCCAACTGCCTGTTACACATTGAACATACTGAAATTCTTATAGGTTTTTATTTATTTGGACATAAAAGCATCCCTTTCAGGAGGCAGCGGGGGGGGGAGAAGCCTTTTTCACTTGATATTTATGCTTGCATTAGTAAAGACCACTTAACAAGTAGCTCATTGCTGCTTACAAAGAGTTATTTGCCAGATTTAAAAAAACAAACAAACCCCCAAACCACAAAAAACCAACTGACTTGGCAATGAATGAACAGACCTTTATGGAGGGCTGAATGAATTCCACTAGGTTTTTCAATTATATGGGGTGACCAGGTAATCCAGGATATTTCTTTTAGGAGACGATACCAGCACACAGTATAAATATGCCAGAGCCTCTTTCATTTGTGGACTTTGGCTGTTGACTGGATGTCTAGTCAAAAAGACATGAGAATATAAGGGTTGAGCTTGGATAAGTAGGCTCAGGCCTCCCTGCTACCAAAGATGCTTTTCATGGTTGTTGGGACCCCAGCAGAGCTTCCCTGCTCCCACCTGCCTCTGTGATTCTGGCATCCACTGGGAAAAGAGGTGGGAAAAGCCAGTAGCATCATTTGGGCAGCAGAGGCAGGAGAGGAGGAAAAAATTATGCAGAGATGCTTCCTACAGTGATGGACATTTTTTTTCCCCAAAAGGCTTTTTTGGTGGCAATGAGCATGGATCTGGGCAAATTAAGCAGATAGATGGATTTTGCCCCAAAACACCCCACTGTGTTCCTCCTGTGCAACCTGGAGTCATGGCAGTGACCCACTATCCAACTCCCATTTCTGTCTGCTGCCAACTCTTACAAAAAACCCAGATCCCAGGAAATTCGCAGCCACATCACTCAATGCTTTGGGATTCTTGTTTGAGTTAAAAGCATTGTGTTTTACAAGCTCCTTGGAGCAAACACATTCCTTTCTAAATGCCTGGAAAACTCCCAGCAAACTGTGAGTGTTTCAATATTCCAGCAAACTGATGATGTTTAATGCTATAAACATCTGCACTATTATTTCATTATTAAGCATCCCTCCATTTGCTGCTATCACTAGGTTATCAGGATTTTCCATGGTTTCACAGAATCAGTTAGGTTGGAAAAGACCTCTGAGATCATCGAGTCCACCCTATAACCGAACACCACCATGTCAACTAGACCATGGCACTAAGTGTCATGTCCAGTCTTTCCTTAAACACTTCCAAGGATGCTGACTCCATCACCTCCCTGGACAGCCTATTCCAATACCTATCACCCTTACTGTGAATAATTTCATTATAATATCCAACCTAAACATCCCCTGGCACAGCTTGAGGCTATGTCCTCTCTTCTGGTTGCTAGTTGCCTGGGAGAAGAGGCTGATGCCCATCTGGCTACAACCTCCTTTCAGGGAGTTGTAGAGAATAAGGTTCCCTCTGAGTCTCCTTTTCTCCAGATCAAATACCCCCAGCTCCCTCAGCTGCTCCTCATAGGACTTGTGCTCCAGACCCTTCACCAGCCTTGCTGCACTTCTCTGGACCCACTCTAGCACCTCAATGCCTTTTTTGTAGTGAGGGGCCCAAAACTGGACACAGCATTCAGTGTGGCATCACCAGTGGCGAGTACAGGGGGACAATCACTTCCCTGGTTCTGCTGACCACACTATCTCTGATACAAGCCAGAAGGCCATTGGCCTTCTTGATCACATGAACACACGCTGGCTCATGTTTAGCCAGCTGTCAACCAGCACCCCCAGGTCCTCTTCCACTAGGCCACTTCCCAGCCATTCTGCCCCCAGCCTGTAGCGCTGCATGGAACTATTGTGGCTGAAGTGTAGGACATGGAACTCGGTCTTCTTAAACCTCATGCTCTTGGTCTCAGCCCATCTATCCAGGTCCCTCTGCAGGGCCTTCCTACCCTCCAGCAGATTAACACCCTCTTCCAACTTGGTGTCATCCACAAATTTGCTAATGGTAGATTCGATCCCCTCATCCAGATCATCAGTAAAGATATTAAACTGTACTGGGCCCAACACTGATCCCTTAGGGGGCACTGCTAGTGACTGGCTGCCAATTGGATGTGGCACCATTCACCACCACTCTCTGGGCCCAGTTGTCCAGCCAGTTCTTAACCCAGCGAAGAGTGCACCTGTCCAAGTCAAGGGCTGCCAGCTTTTCCAGGAGTATGATATGGGAAACGGCTTTGCTGAAGTCCAGGTAGACAACATCCACAGCCTTCCCTTCATCCACCTAGTCATAAAAGGAGATCAGGTTGGTGAAGCAGGACCTGCCCCTCCTAAATTCACGCTGGCTGGGCCTGTTCCCTTGGTTGTCCTGTAGGTGCTGTGTGATCACACTCAGGATGATCTGCTCCATAACCTTGCCAGGCACTGAGGTTGGGCTGACAGGCCTGTAGTTTCCTGGATCCTCCTTCCAGCCCTTCATATAGATGGGCATCACATTGGCCAGCTTCCAGTCATCTGGGACCTCCCTGGTCAGCCAGGACTGATGATAAATTATGAAGAGTGGCTTGGCGAGCTCTTCTGCCAGCTCCCTCATCACCCTAGGATGGATCCCATCTTGTCCCATAGACTTGTGAGCATCTAAGTGGCTATGCAGGTCTCTGACTGCTTCCTCCTGGATTGCAGGGGGTTTATTCTGCTCCTCATCCCTGTCTGCCAGTTCAGTGGGCTGGTTGTTATGAGGATAATCAGTCTTACTGTTGAAGACTGAGACAAAGAAGGGGTTGATTACCTCAGCCTTTTCCTCATCTTTGGTAACTATATTTCCCCCTGTGTCCAATAAAGAATGGAGGTTTTCCATGGTCCTCCTTTTGTTATTAATGTATCTATAAAAACACTTTTTATTATCCTTTACAGAAGAGGCCAGATAAAGTTTTAATTGAACATTTTTCTCTCTAATTTTCTTTCTGCATGACCTAATGATATCCTTAAACACTAACACTTCCTGAGTCATCTGCCCCTTTTTCCAAAGGTGATACACCCTCTTTTTTCCCCCGAGTTCCTGCAAAAGCTCCCTCAAGACTCCAGCAGGCTCCCCTCAGCATATTGTGCAAGCTTATTTTGAGATGATAAAAAAAAAAAAAAAAAAAAAAAAAAAGATAAAAATAAAACCCAGTGTTTGGGTTAGCTTAATTTTTTTTCATGTTCTATTGTCCCCAGCTACACTCAGAAATTAGTATCGGGACTGAAAGAAAAGTGACTGCTCTCAGGAACTTAGGGAATTAGTTGTATTGATCACTCATAATTGGGTCTACAGAGAATGGCCATCAGCAGCAGTTCTGCACAGAGTAGAGAAATCAAGGCAATAACTTGATGCCCCCAAAGTGTTTGGGATAACATTGCTTGGAAATTTGGTGCAGATGTTCATCACCAGTGATGCCCCAGCACAACCACATTATTCAATTTTTTCCCCATATGTTTTATACCCTCCTAAATTTTCCTTAGTGGCTGACCTGACTTGACCAGTTACTTCCTAATACACCAATCAGTACAAGAGGTTGTGAGGCTTCCCACCACCTGCCTCAACCTTTACAAACATCAAATCCTGCCCAAAATCACTCAATAAAAGGCCACAGTCAGGATTTCTCTGGCGTTGAGTGTGCTCATGCTGCCTGTGGGCTTGGAGCATCATCCTGATCTGGGCAGAGATGCTGCAGAAACTGCTACATCCATACAGAAATCCTGGAGGATGAGACACTAAAGCAATAACCACAAAAAATATTAAAAGCTGCTGAAACCAAGAAAGTCCAGATGAAGGTGAGTGTGGGAGATTCACACCATGGAAACACCCAAATTTATCAGTAATAGCTCCATGCTTGGTTCTCCCAAGCTGTGGCAGGAGGACACATCTCCCATCAATTGGAAGTGGCAGAAAAATTCTGGTATGGCTTTTCTCCTCAACACATGAACACTTTTAAGATGATGAAACCATGTCATCTGTACTTTTTTTTCCAAGCTCCACCAGTTTTATTAGGAGTTTGGAAAGAAAAAGTTCTTTTTTTTTATTCAGGAAAAACCAAAGCATTTTATAAAAAAGGAGTAATAATAATAATAACAATAATAATAAGCTAACACAGGTCCTGTCCAGTTCTCAGCTCTCAGCCTTGTCCTGGTGCCAAGTTCATGAATGTAGAGGGGAGGTAGGCTGGATATCTTTTGTTTTGCTTGTTTTGTTTTGACATAGCTAAAGGTTTTCCTGTAATCAAGGACCTTGAGAGAAAACATCAAGTTTAGCACACAGTGAGCTATCTCACCTGCTGGGACTACTCCCAGCCAATCAAGTCAAGAGCTGTCTAAATCATCATTGATATCTGCAATAATAACTTGTCACTAAAAATGGGAATAGAACTGTGTTCCTGATAAGGTTTTTAAATGTCTGTAATTGGATCTTTCCTCGCTGATATTAGGATTAGACACAAATTAAATTATCCAATTGCAAAAGTGTTTAAAACTATGAATTTATATATATACATTTATGGATTTTTTTAAGAGCACACCTTTGACCCAAAGCATCTTCTCATGCCCTTCCTAAACTTCTCACCATCTCACCCTTTCTTCTCCTTTATTCCTCTGTGATTCCTAGGGCTGGATTTCCCATCAAACATCAGCCCTGACACAACACTCACCATGGTATCATCTACCCATAAGTTCTAGCAAAAGTCTCCTAATTTTCATAGAACCATTGAATGGTTTGGGTTGGAAGGGACCTTTAAAGGCCATCTAGTCCAACCCCTCTACCATGAGCAAGGACACCTTCCACTAGATCAGGATGCTCAGGTTTTGTGGTACCCTCACCTTGGCCACTTGTGGAGGTGGCATTGCACACACAACCAATAATCCAGCATGAACAGGTAAAGGCAACAGATAAATTACTGTAGATGTCCACCAAGAAATCATAGCACCAAAAGTAGATTGGTCTTATGGACCTGTCCTAGAAGGGACAGGACACAGATGGGAGCTCCTGGGGCAGCAAGGAGATCATAGAATCCTAGAATGGTTTGGGTTGAAAGGAAACATAAAAATCATCTAGTTCTAACCCCCTGCTATGGGCAGGGACACCTTCCTCTAGACCAGGTTGCTCAAAGCCCCATCCAACCTGGACTTGAACACTTATGGCGAGCGGGTGTCTATCACCTCTCTGGGCAACCTGTGCCAGTACCTCACCACCCTCACAATCAAGGATTTCTTCCCAATATCTAATCTAACCCTGCCCTCTGTCAGTTTGAAGTCATTCCCCCTTGTCCTGTCACTCCACGCCCTTGACAAAAGTCCCTCTTCAGCTCTCTTGTAGCCCCTTTAAATACTGGAAGGTACTCTAAAGTTTCCCCAGAGCCTTCTCTTCTCCAGGCTGAACAACCCCAACTCTCTCAGCCTGTCTTCTTAGCAGAGGTGCTTCAGCCCTCTGATTACCTTCATGGCCTCTTCTGGACTCGCTCCAACAGGTCCGTGTCCTTCTTATGTTCCCAGGAGGCGGCTCTCTGCTGGAAAATGAATGCTGTGGGCACCACCAACGAAGAAAAGAAACTATGGTCCTTCCTCCTTTATCCATCAGCACATTGTGCTTAAAAAAAGTTGGTTCAACTGGTGTTAACATGACTTGTTGTTTAACTGGGGCCAAAGCTGAGAGCAAGCTCAGCACATCTCATGCCCAGTAATCTCCCTTGGCTGACCTTAAGTGGCATTTGTGAGCCTGAGGCAGAGCCATGACTCCCATCTTCTCTACTTATTGAGATGAAAGAGTGTAGGAGTGTGCCCCCTGTTGACAGAGTGACAAAACTATCCTTTGTCCCCCCAAAATGGAAAGAAGCCCAGAAGCTTGTCTCATCAATTAGGTGAAAAGCCACCTCATAGGACCCAGAGGACTTCACCTCAGACTTAAGGGTAGCTAATTGGACAGAAACCAAAAAGTCCCGCCTGGACAATTCAGTAGAAAAAGAAGAGAACAAAGAAACTAATCACTTTTGTGAGGTGTTTTACCAGGAGCAAGATCTCTTGCACCTGGCTCTGTTTTTTCTGTTTTTTCTTTTGCCTTTTATTAAACCTTTTGTTTCCAACACAGCAACAGAAGCCATTCTGCTTATTTTTATGCCACCAAGGGTAGCTGAGCTATCCTGAGTGTGATATAGGCCTCCGAGAGCTTATTAGACCTGGCTCGAGGAGGCTTTTATATCAAAAGAGAAGGTGACACAAACCCCAGAACTTTTTATGAGTTTTTGCATGCTCTTCTGAAATGTTCTCAGGACAGTTCATGGCGTTCCATTTGCAGTTTTACCCCTCATGCTACTGGCAAGTGCTGGTTTTGCAGGATCTCAGGAAAAACACCTCCCTGAACTCTTACTCAAAAGCAAACATCAAGGCAAGGAAAACACCAGCCATGATGTGCAACCACACAGATCATCAAAACAAGGAAAAACAGGGACAAGAAAGGAAATTTTACTTCCTTTCTAGTTTCTCAGATAATTTGCAGGCTATTTGGGTGGGAGAAAAAACAAACAAAAAAAAACCCAAGAAACATCCTTAAAGGCAGATTTCCAGGTATGCTTTAAAAAAACAAACCAAAAAAATCAAATTAAAGGATATAGCCTGCTGCAGAAAAGGATCTTTGTGCCTTTAACAGAGTGTGTGGCAGCCCAGAGATACCACTCATAGCAACATTTGCCCCAAACTTTTTATATCTCCCTACACACAAGGGCTAGACACTGTCACCTCCCAGCTTTTGATGGCTGGGACGGTTTCTGAAAAGCTAATTTAGAGGATGGGATGGTCATTTGTTAAGCTCCTGTTGTTTGCAATGAAAATAAACCCTTACATACTGCAGGGATGCCACCACCCAAGGTGGCCCATGGGGCTCCTCCTCCATACCAACACAAGAGTCCCCAAAGAGCTGAGGCAGTCGGTCACATCAACATATACTTAGAGAGTCTTTAATCTGTGGACTATTGACATGACAGACCATAATATCTCTTTAGGAGCTATTACGGCCCATTGTGTCAATAGGTACTTATGGAGTCCTTAATCTGGAGACTGACAGGCTAGACCATAAATCTGTGTCTATGTCTAACTAGGCAGCTCTTATTACTCATCATAGTAGTCATGCAGGCTAAAGAGCCTTAAGATTATTTGTTAAATTTTTTAACAAGTTGTCCACCTGATCATTCAAATGGCTCCTTGCTCCTAGCAAAATCAGTCAACCTTGCATGAAAATAAATGTCCAACTGATTTCCCCCCATGAATTCAGTTAGATGATATTGTCTAAAGACTGGCATCCAGAAGCCAAGATGTTGCCAATGGATTTGTAACCTTGCAAGTCCGATGGGAACAAAGTGGATAAAATGTGGCAGAAGCCAACAGGGGGAAGGAGTCTGGGATTTCCTGATATTTCTAGGGAAATATTTATTTGGTTCAGACTCATGCTAGTGGCAACCTACAAGCTTGGGAGTGCTCTGCTCAGTCCCCTTGTGACCCAACCAAGAACTTTCATCACCTTTACCACAGCTGGGAAACCCTCTTGTGAAATCAGGACAAACACAAGGTTGGCTTAGACAGTGGGTAGAGATGACTGATCCTCTCAGGTTCCCACCCCAGCTTGGTGGTTCCTTGACTCAACCTTCTCCCAACCTGGAACCCAGGCCTGACCTTTGAGGGTTAATTTAGGGATAGGATAATAATAGCAATAAAATAAAGTGAGAAAGGGTCCTTGAAAACATGTTGTTGCAGACCTACAAAGCCTCATGAGTGGGTACAAATACGGCAAATGCCAAGGCTGGCCCAGGAGGAATGTCCAAGATTGAAAAATATGGGGTGATTGATGTCCCCTGCATCAAAGGATGATAAAGAAAGAATCAAAGAGAAACTGCTGATTTCATGGAGTCCACCAAACCAGAAATTTGATTCATAAACATCTTATTAGTCACTGCTACTGTCTAATTATGGTGATTAATCAATTACCACAGCTAAAAAACAACTTGAGAAGAGAAGAACCTTTTTTTTTTGTGCAAGCCAAGTAAAGCTGGAGCTACAAGGTGAGGCAGAGAATACACAGGCACACACCAAAAATTCCTGTTTGCCTGTCTCCAGCAGTTAGAGAGGAGCCAGCTGACTCCAGTTTCCTCCATACCAGGCTTTGGGCCTCATCAGTTATGCAAATTATAGAGTACCATGCTGTCTCAAGGACAAATTTTGACTCAGCCCAGAGGAAAGCCTTAGAGGAAGGGTGGGGGTAAAGTAGCCTGCCAAATCCACTCATAATATTTACAGTAAATGGGCTTCTTTGCTGTTGTTTAGTATACAGTCAGTCTAATTATTTTTGAAGCTTTCATTTAAAGAACCTTCTTTATCTGCATCTCCTTCTATTCCCCTCAAAGGTGTGGGAAAACTTTTCCCTTGTTTCAAAAAAGCAGTAGGACAGGAATCCCTTCCCCAAGCCTCAACATGGCAGTCAGGTGGGATGAAGGGATGCTTCAAGAGGGGACACCCTTCCAGAGGGTTGCTGCCAACATCCACAGGGGTTTTTAAGATTCCTGGACCACCCCAATAGGTACAAGGGCATGCAGATCTATGTGGGAAATCCTCAAAAATCCTATTTTGATGCTGAAGCCACAAGAAGCCACCGGGCCACACCAACCCTGGGGTCACAGCCCCCCTCAACGCAGACACCAAGCTCAGGTTTAGAGGATGAAGACCTTAAAAAGCTTTTGAAATTAAAAATAAAGCTCCACTTTCACAAGGTTGCCTAGTACCCAGTGATGCCCTCGGGAGGGCAGGGATATAGTCCCTAGGAAAGCCACAGCTCTCCACAGACAACATATAACTGTGTGGGTGGCAAGTTAAAAACCTTGTAAAGACCTTAATAAAAACTGAAGCAGAGCAGTCTAAGATATCCAAACTGTCATGGTTATAGAGAAAAAGGGTGGAGTTTCTATCACTGTTTAATTCCATACCGCCCACATCATGGTGGCAGCATGGTTTCAGCAGGAGAAAGCCAGGGCAGAAGGGTAGTCATCTTTTTTTGGGCTCAAGGGAGGGGTTTTCAGGTTTTGGGTCAGCCCGGCATACCTAGACCCTCTCTGCTACTGGCAGTCCCTTTCCTGTTTCTCCAAGCCAAGTTTTTTCTGGTTTGGTGTTGAAAGACAGCACTGGTGAGCCCAAGATGCTGCTCCGAGAAAAAGAAAAGGGACCGAGCAGCAGCAGCATGGAGCGGAGCCATAGCTGCAGCCAGAGCCCAAGCCACAGACAGAACCACCAAGTGCTCCAGTCCTGCTCCAGCAAAGTCAGGCCCAGGAGAAAGGTCCCCTGACCTGTTTCAGAGTGCTGTCAGGTCCCACCAGGTTTTGCCTTGTCCCTGTTTTTTCCATTGTTTTTGGCTGGGGTAAGAAAGTTCAGCAGCAAGCCTACCCAACATTTTGTCTTCCCATACACCACATGGCTCAGCAGAGGGCCAGTCACAATTTTGCCTTTGTCTGGGAAATCATGCCAGGTGCTGTCTTCAAGAAGCATTTTTGTTTGTTCAGTGGTGAATACCCTTTTGTGGGTAAAACACTCTTTCTTTTGCACACTCTTTTATTAATATTTTTGTTGTTATTACGATTTTTCAGTAAATTGTGATTCCATCGTATAATCTCTCCTAGTGTTTCCTCCACTATCAGAAGGAGGCAGGGGAAAAAGGGCAGCTTGAGTGGGTTTGATTTTCGCACTGGGTTTTAGACCAAAATACCAACTGATACCTAATACACAGATGTGTGTTAGGATTCCCCCCCAAATGCATTCCACGCAACACACATGGCATTGCTGCCGGTCTCATTTCAATACCAAAAAAAAAAATCGCTCTGCTCAGTACACCAACCAAGAATTCTTCCCAAAGACTGAAAACAGACATAAAACTGTGCTTCCCTCCCACACCAAAAAAGCCCACCTCCCCCATGCTGCTCCCTGTGAGCAGCATCCCTCACAGGGATGTAAACACATGGTAAAAAGTAGGGTTGGAACAAAAGTCCTTTTCATGTTTGTTGTGCCCTGATCCATAACAATTATGAAAACTGTTTAGCTGGGCTGGCATTTGGAGCATTTACTGCATTCCTGCCAATAAATTCCAGTCGTGGATCTGATGAAAAGGTCTCCCTGCCACCTCCTTCCCCCTCCCTCCTTTCCCGTCATTCCTCCTGGCTTTCTTTACAACCTAATACCCTGTCGATGCAGGGCCAGGGCCTGCTTAGGGGGGAAAAAACACCCAGTGCCAGACTGGAGACAGCAGGCAGACTGAAAAAGGTAATCATTACTTGTTTGCCTTTATAATCTAATCACACCTATTCCTAAAATCAGGCAGTGAAGCACGCTGGTGTACAGGCAGGGTTGCTACCCAGGGATGGACCAATGGACAAACAGCATCAGCCCCTACCCAGGTAGGGAGAAAGCAAGGCATGGACAGACAGAATGGACAGTGTTTGGATGGAGTTCACAAGCTTGACCATGCACACATCCCTCCCCTCGCCTCTCACTTTGCTCTGGATTAATAACATGTGGCAATTATAGAGAATATTACATTCATTAGCTAATTAACCCTCCTGATGCTTCATCAGAGCTGGCACCCTCTTTTTGCAGATAGAGGCCGGCAGAGGTTTGCCCTGGGCTATAAATCAGGGCAGGTGGGCAGCACACGGATTAAGAAAGAAAAAAAAAACAACCCAAAAAGCTCTTTGTGGCTCATCCCACCCCACTTTTGGGTGCAGCAGCTGAGGTGTGACCCAGCCATGGACTGTGCCACTGCCAGCCAGGGCGGCACCACCAAGACCCAGCAGCATCCTCCCATGGGGGCAAAGATCAGGTAATTTGGGGTGTCACCAACACCCAGCAGCATCATCCTGCGGGGCCAAAGCCCCAGGGATGTGGGCATCATGAACACCCAGCAACATCATCCTGCGGAGACAAAGCCCCAGGGGATCTGGGGCTCAGCACCGCCCTTCAGCAAACCCAGAACCAATCACACTGGCGGCTCCAGAAAATAACCTTAGTGCAACATCTCAGGTAAGCCAAGGCTTCATGCTCTTGACACCCAGGATACATTTTCTATGCTTGGCTGTGACAAAGAACAGGAAAACTACAGGTCACTGTGTATGACTTATGGGTTTGTTCCTTATCATGAGCTAAAAAGTCTGAGCCTGGCTTACAAAGAAAATTAATTCATCGGTTCAAACACAGTGATGTAACTTCAGGGTCCCAACTCTTTTTCCAAATAAAGCTCCTGTTATTTTATTCCCACTCAAAGGATGATTTTATGGAGTTATTTACTCTGTCTGCTTTGCCTGGGAAGGTATTGCCAGAGCCCAGCCACAGGGTCATTGGCAGCTGTCCTGTGTGGGCAAGTAGGACCTCATCTTATGGTTTAATTTCTCAACTATTTTGTCATTTCCCCTGCTTTTCTACTCAAAACCTCACCTTGCACACCAACATGCAGACATACAACCCCTCTCGTATTACTTTGCATCACTGGCAGTGATCTTCAGGAATTTTTAGTATCCATAAATTCAACCCATCACTTTCCATCACTTGAAATCATTAGATCCAGAGCCAACTTCACTGGTTGTAAAACTGAAGGATGTTTGAACTTCCACCACCTTCCCAACACCTGAGTTTCTCCAACACAAAGCAAACTCTTATTGATGCAGATTTGGCAGCTCTACAAACAAAATCTATTCAACCTTTATTATATAGAATTCTATAAAAATATAAAATATTTTCAATATACAGTGAATATATTTAATATATTCAACCTATATAAAATATATATAATATATTCATTATATATTGAATATACCCATATATTATATATAAATATATATATAGAATATATATATATATATATATATATATAGGCTGAATAGATTTTGCTGAATATATAACCATCCATAGTCTCATTCATTATGTACACATATAGGTACATATTTGCAACAAGGCTTAACAGCCCAAGTGCTTCTGAATTATTCATTTAATAGCAATATTTGCCTTTCCACCTGCTCAGGAATTCAGGGAAAAAACAGGAAAGTCCATGGGAGCCAGAACTTTACCCCAAAGATAGCTCACCAAACCCCAGCACTCCACCAGGCATCTTACTTCATCCCCAAGGATGGGGCACATAGCTGGGTATTCACCATTGCACATGGAGAAGCACCACCAAAAGCCCACTGGGCATTTTACTTCATCCCCAAGGGAGGTTGAGGAAGGACCACAGAGCTGGGTACTCGCCATTGCACATGGAGGAGCATCAGTGACAGCATCATCAGGACCTCCTGCAACCTCCCTACAGTGCTTTGGCATTGTCAGTAAAACCCAGCTGGGGAGCTGAAGCCAGGAAGTTTTTATACAGAGGTTAAAAGGGTAGAAAAGGACTGAGACAGCTCTTACAGGGTGGAGGTTTTTTTCCCCTTGCAAGTTAAAACCAAGATAATGATACTGTGCGTGGACCAATTTGAAGGGCTGAGCAGCCAAACCAAAATCAGTCACCCAGCCGAGAGCTTCCTAAGCCTCACAGTTTAGGAAAGAAAGCTGAGAAAAAGCATGAGGGAAAAAAAAGATTCCTTGGGAAGCTGGAGTTCACACTCAAGCAAAGGTGATTCTGCTAGTCAAATATTTTCCTGGCATAATAAAAATAAAATCAAGTGCTGGAGCAGCCTCCCTTGGAAAAGCAGGGCCCACGGGATGTGTTTTTTCTTCTTTTCTTTCTTCTCCTCCCCCAGCACTTTCTTTCACTAATAACTATATTTTCTTGTATTTTCTTTTTCATGTCTCTTTTCTCCTAAAAGACTGATGTAATTTCCTGTCTTGTCCCAATGTTTCCTGTTAATTAACAGGGTGAAAGTTATCATCATGCATTTAAATGACTACCTGAAAGAGAGGAAGGGAAAAAACACAAGAAAAATAAAGGGGAGAGAAGGGCTGTCTATTAGCAAGCACCATGTCACATCCCCAACAGCACAAAATCCCCTGCAAAAAAAAGTTTGGACCCAACAACCTGAGTCCATCAACAAAGATCCCCCCCAGGGGTGGCTGCCACAGCAGGTCTGTGTGCAGGGGATGTGAGCCCCCACTCCTCCCTGGATGAGAATGGAAAATTCCTGCAATGCTTTCCCAGAAAAGCTATTTTCTTGCATTAGAAGGAAGATGAGGAGGAAGAGGAGAAGAAATGAAAAAAATATTAAAATAAAAATTAAAAAATAAAATAAAATAAAGTAAAATAAAATAAAATGCAGAGAAAGAGTCAGCTGGCAACATCCAAGATGTTCCTTTTATTAAAAGAAGTTAAAAGAATAAAAACCAAAAAGAACAAAGGGAATAATCCAAAGCAAGTGAACAGAAATCCTGGGAGCTGCTGAGCTCCTTCCCTTCCTTGACTTCAGCCCCATGCAGGATCAGGCCACTGTCTCCTCTGTGCCTTCCTGTTCCTCAGCAGCAACTGTGACTCAGCCAGTACCCTGGCAGCATCAAAGCCAAGCCAAGAGCCTTGGCACACTGATGAGGGGTGAAAACAAAGCAATTTAGGCAAAAAAAGTGAGGGTGGTCACAACAGAGACCATGCCTCAGTAGTTAATATCTCAGTGCTGAAAATAAACTGGAAAGGAAGCTCCTTTGTGACAGTAGGCAGGCGGCCAGGCAGGGCATGGCAGAAGGACCTGGCACCCATCTGTTGCCCAGCCCATCACCCTCCTAAAGCACCTGGTTAGGGCTGGGGAGGGAGTCCTTACACACCATTTATTCCATGTGCACCCAAAAATGGGGTGCATCTTTTTTAAAGTCAGCATGGATGTTTATGATCTTGGCTGCTGCAGTTCAAAATAGACATTTCCCATGCCAGCAGCAGGGAAATGCATGTGGTTAGTGGTACTGGTTCCTGTAGGGTAAGTAATATCCACTGGTAGACAGTGGAGATGGAAACGATGCAGCCCACATCCCTGCCAGCCTGGGGATTCTTCTCTACAAGTGTTTTTGTCCCATTGAGTTTTAAATGTCCCAAATGATCTAGTTGCCAATGTTCATGGGGACAGCTTTTGCAAGCAGAGCATGGTCTGAATTGACACCTAACCTCCAAAATTCACCTTTTAATCCTCATTCCTCCCCAAAAAGTGTCAGGTTGCAGGATAAAACACGAGTGGTCCCCATCATGAAGGACTTCCTGGTGGTAGGGTCTTCTTCTGCATTTTATTGTCAGCTGCTCTCAAAGGACCATTTGGTTGGGAAAATCTATCAGTATCCAGAAAAATGGATTTAATGGAGCTATACAGGGATGGATTGAAATACCCAACATTTAATGGGGGGCACCATCTCTGCCATCATTTCTGTTTAAAACCCATCATAGAGGAGTATCTAGGAAAGGTTCAAAAGGCCCTAAAGCATTTAAAAAGTAATTATTAAATGGGTCCTATTTGCTTTGGGGGAATTTTAATTGGCGAAGAGCCCAGAGCTGGCAGGAGGATAACCTCAGCATCCCCACAGCAGCACAGGGGTTATCCCAGGGTGTTCCTGGGGAGGGGGGGTCACTGCAGGGTGAGAACCCCTTTAAAAAAACCTCACAAGGCTGAAGGAGCCAGAGCGGGTCACCAAGCCAAGAGTCCCAGGGTTGGTGCCAAGCTCCCAGCTCCCTCCTCCCTGTCAGCCATAGTCAGATGATGTGCAAGGCAAGTTGAGAGGCTCCTAGTCTGGCAGGCAGCCTGCTCTGCTCCAGAGGCTCCACTGCTGTCATCTTGGCATTAACCCCTGAAAACTTTGTCCTTTCCAAGATGGGATGGTGGGTTTTTAGGTAAGCAGGGAGGTCATCTCTCCAATGAAGCTGGGAAGGAAAGGGTGTAATGCCCTGTGATGCTCAAAACAAAAACAAAAACAAAAAAACCCAAAACCAAAACCAAAAAATTAAAAGTATGCATGCTCAAAAATAAACTAAGTGACTTTAAAAAAATCCCCAGCAATTGTTTATCCCTGGGACAAATATACAATCCTAGTTCCACAGGAAGATGTCTCAATTTCAGATTATAATAGGATGCCAATTTGTAAATAAAGACATTTCACAGGAGGTTATAAACTCCGTAGGGGAGGGAGGTGGAAGTGGGGGGAACGGGAAAACACAGGCAGGGCTCTGGCGGAGAAACAGCACAGGATCCTGTTTACATGGGCAAGGGGAGAGCGACGGGAAGCCGCTTTGGGGGGCAAATATCTCCGGATTTGGACAAGGTGCTTCTTCCCCGTCGAGCAGATACCAGCAGGGATCAGAGGCATAGTGAAACATTCCCAGCCTGTCCGCAATTTTGGAATGAAATGTCAATCAGCCAAGAGGTCCCTTAAACCAGACAAGGTCCCACAGCACAGAGAGCCAGAGTAGGGAACAATGCCAATGCTATTCCAGCCTGGGGAAGTCTTTTCCCTGCGTTTTTGGTGTGGAGTTGGGAGGGAGAAACTGAGTCTGTGCCTGCTACAGAAGAGCCTTGTTGGTTTCCCAGCCTCAAGGCATGCAGAACCTTGATCCAGCACCCACCAAGAACCATCACTCAACATCCACTGGCTCTTAGAGAGCCTGAGGTGTTTCCAGAGTTTGTGCAAAGCAGATTTAGGCCAAAATCTGGATAACCTCTCAGGTTTGGTATTTTAGGAACAACCTCTATAAAAAAGCAGTGGATGTGGTGAGGACACAAGCTCAACTTGCTCTCCCTCTCTGAGCACAAGCTCAGAGGGGGATTGAGCTCTCGAGAGCTTTGCTTTGCCAGCAGGTCCAGCACTAACACCACCAGCTCACTTCTGCCCTTGGATGAGGTTTTCTCCATGGGTCATATAGGAATTTGGCTCCCACCAACCTGATGCCACCAAACCATGGGCCAGCCACCTTCAGGCACTCCAGACATGGCTTTGCTTGTTTGAAAGAAGTCACAACCAAACACATCTGCTGAGAACAAGTCAGCTCAAAATACAGGAAAACCACCCTCTGTCTCCTATTTACGGGAATTATTTTTATCCCCAATGGGATATTTTTGCTCTCTAACCACACAGAGGACAGAAAGGATCTGGCTAGTAATACCTGAGCACAGCCGTGTCAGTGGGAGCAACCGTGAGCGAGGAGTCCTGACCTACCCACAGGCTGACCACCGATAAAAATAAAGATGATATAAGAAAATAAATAAAGCCAAGAGTACAGAAGCGAGACCAGTGCCCGGGGGAAGCGAGGGGTACATCAGCCAGAGTGGGATGGCTGGGGAAGAGAGAGCAGAGGTGGGATGGGAAGGGGACACCAGGATTGCATTCCTGGGTCACGAAGAAGAACAGAAAGAAGAGGGAGGGAGGGAGGGAAAGAGCAGCTCAGAGCAGTTATCACAAGGGGGAAACACTCCCCGTACATGCCCCGGCCACGCTGCTCCCCCCGCCACACGTCCTCCAGAGCCTCTGGTATCCATCAGCACAACTGCCTGCAGCCCCAGAAAGAGACAGAGCCCAGCAGAGGCTGATCTGAGGCTCCTCCTCATCAAAGGCTCCTCACAGAGAGCTGCAAGGACACTTTGAGCCTCTTCAGTGCTCCCCTTGCCACCATCCTCTCTCCATGCATTCCCCTGCCGGAGTGGCCGTGAACCCCAGGCTGGCCTCATTCCCAAATTCTCAGCGCTGAGATGATTGATCTTCCTTGCCAAGTCCTGCTCTTTAAGGCATCAGAGCAGGTCTACTGATCCTGCTGCTATGCCAGCATCCACCACACATCACTAATAACCAAAGGCTGCAGTACTGCAGCCTTTGCTGTCCCACCAGCACCATCATCAACCTCTTGTGATGTCTTTTTCCTCACACACCCACTCCAGTTTCCAAATTAGCAAAATAATTACTTTTTTTTCCTCTTTTCTTAAGCCATCCTTTCACCAAGGAGCTGCAAATCCAACACTGTACAGGTCTGGAGGGGAGGAGAGATTGCTGGATTCTCCACCCAGCATCACCCATCCCTATCTGCCCAAACACAGATAAGACCAAGCCAAAGTGCTGGCCACATACCCTGCCAATAACTCATTAAAGCCCTCTTCAAATACATTCTTCTGCTAACTAAAATATGCAGGAAGGGGAAAAGAAAAAGCAGGAGAAAGTGAGTTTCGGAGTATTGCTGCAAAATGCATTTATTTTCCTTTCTTGACTGGGTCTCTCCAGTTGGGAATTTTCAGCTCTACACTTCTGCGTGCAGAAGGGAGATGTCAGTAAATCAAAGCAAATTAAAAAGAAAATGCTCTTTCATGTGGAAGCATTCAGCTTTGTTTCAGGGCTTCGGTAGCTAACTGTATTCCTTCATGAGTCAACTCTCCTATCAGCTCCTCATTAAATTGAATGGCTACAATTAGATTTGGAGAGGAAAAAAGAGCAGGTAATGATTGCAAACAGTTCTGTTTCCAGACTTGGCGGGAAATGAACATTTCATAAGACCAAAAAAAATGCAATCCAATGAAATGATAAAAATAGAATAAGTTTAAAAAGCATTTTCAGGGACAAATGTGCTTTCTTTTGGGGAGAAGGCTCTATTGAGGAGCTGGAGGTCCCCTTTCCAGAGGCCTTGGGGATGCACCCAGAACAAGCCATGTTATTTCTGGCAGCCCAAGCCCCCACTTCCCACCTTCCATTTGGGAGCAGAGCAGCCAGACAAGATGTTATCAATAGGTTAACCCTTATAGAAAACCCCCTTTTAAAAGTGTGTACTTCTTTTGCTTATTTCATGTGGTATCCTGTGGAACTGAATTCTCTCCTTTGCAATGAGTATATTTCAGAAGGAAAAAGGAAAAAAAAAATCTAACAACATCCTTATTGTATTGTTTTGCTTCTTGTCCTTTTTCTTTTTACAGTCTCTTTTTTTTTTAATTCCCTAAAGCTATAGGCTCCAACAACAACAAAAAAACCTCAAAACCCAAAACTCTTCTGTATTAAAAAAAAAATAGTGTCAAGTTTGTCTGTTCCCTCTCCCCCTTCTTTTGATTAATTCTCATTAAGGCCTTTGAGCAAACAATATACTCTCCTCTCAAATAACAGACAAGGTATATATTAGACCCAAATAAAAACAAACAAGACTCACTTAAAGACATCCACACCAAACGCAATTCCTGAAGAGAGGCAGGGGCAGATGTGTGCATGTAGTCACCAACGACCTATTTCTGAAATTTGTTTCAGGGCAATTAATAAAAATAATAAATAAATCAAGGAGACATCAGCACAAAGAGAAGGACCTTCAAACATCAGTGAGTACATGCAGGTACATGGTTTCAGACACTCTAATCCTGGTAGAGACAGAGCCCATCTACTGACTTGGCCCATCCAGGATGGAAGATGAGGTGCTGAAGACATCACACCTTGGAAAAGGGGCGGGACTTAGACTAGATGACCGTTAAAGGTCTGCTCCAACCCAAAGCCCAAGAAGGGTGGGGGAAACCACCCTCCAAACCTCCATCCCATAACAACACCTGGAGGCTAAAAGAAATGGCAAACAGGAAAATTATTGAAACCATAGAGTATCTCAAGTTGGAAGGAATCCATAAGGATCATTGAGCCCAACTCCTTCTGCAATGTCCTCTGCAAAAAATGGGGTCACCTTTCCTTGCCAGGCACCATGAGCCTCACACATTAGATGCAGGATACTGGTTACCCTACCAGGAGCAAAGCCCAAGCACAGCTCTCATCCCAGAGACAAGAGGTGCCACCAACACCAAGTCAAAGAGACCTTGACACCAAATCCTTCTGCAAGGCACAACTGCATCTGCTCCCATAAGCCATGTATCTGAACAAATCATCAGCCAACATCACTTAGCCTTCCCCAACAGGCCTCTTCCTGCCTTGGTCCAAAAATTAATGGGGCGTAAGTCTGGAATTCAAAGGAAATATGGGCTTTTTGGGGATGGAGAACCTTACCTGGGATTTTAGCACATCCTCTGCATGAGAGGTATGTGACTGCTACTGAAATGAAACCTAATTTCCCCTTCAAGCATGCTTTTCTCAATAACACACATCCCCAAAACTCCTCAGCATCACTTCGCCTTCTGTTAGGACCCTTGGTCAACTCAACCCACATCCAAGATCAAGAAAAAAAAGAGATGTCTTACCTGAAAGCCTCCCAGAGGCTAGACAATTAGTTCTCCCTGTTTCAGTGGAGGAAGGCACAGAATCTGGACAATCTGATGGAGCAGAGACAAAGAAAAATAAATCCAGTATATAAGCAGTTATTCGCAGGTTCCCAGCAATGCCATGAGCAGAACACACACTCCAAAAGGCTTAGCAAAAAACAATTACTAATTGTCCAGCACAGAGACTGTAGTTCATCAAGAAGCATCCACCCTAACTTGTTGCCTCAGTCAAGTCTGTACACTGCTTCATCACCATCCAATGCTGATTATAGACTAGCAAAAATTACAGACTGGCTGCCACCTCTCCACCCAAGTCAATGGGTAACAAGATCAAGGTTGTCGCCATTCTGATGTAAGCGAGCTCCCAAAAATGTATAAATGTTTTACACTTCCAATTTAGTCAACACCTGTAACTCACCAAAATGGGAACTAAAAAGGAAATGTATCATTGTTGCCCTTTTGCAGCAAACAGTCTACATTTGCATTTCTCCACTCAATTTTTGTCACCACCAGCTGCTGGTAGATCTTATACCCTGCTGTCACCTCCTAAGACAGGTGGGCAACTGGATCTACTCCTCCATGTACCACCAAAGGGAAGAGTAAGATTGCCAGCCCTATTAAAAGTTCCTCCTGATGCATGAATGTAGTTGAGGTCAAGATTTGGAACTTTGCATCCCAAGCCTGTTCCTCCAGGTGAGAACAGCCAGAAGCCAACACCAATCTCTTTGTCCTGCAGGCAAACTTCAACTTTTTGGTCACTACCATGTGTGGGACAAGCTCAAGGACAAACCTGAGAAGGCCTGTGAAGTTCACAAAACCTTCTGCTCCTCAGCAAGTTCCCAGAGACTTTGGGTTTTGTCAAATTTGGGATCCCTAATGACATCACTTTGCTCACAGCTGTATCTCAAAGCAAGGGCCACCACCAGGAGTCAAGATAATTTTCTCCCTACTGATAAAGTAATTTTTCAAGATTTCATCCCTGAAATCCAAGTGGACAAGAAATTCCTGTCTGTATAACCTCATTTTATCAGAGTAAAGCCCTAACAGGAATATACAGTTTAACAGGATATACTTAATCAAACAAAAAACAATAGGGGAGACAGGAAATGGGCTTACTTGCAAAATACTGTATACAATGCCTTGTCATGAGAAATATGGGTTCGTTTTTTTGGGGTTTTTTTCATTGTTTTGGGGTCTTTTTTAACCCTTTCTATTCCAGGTGGAAAATTCTCCCTGCCCCTCTCCTGGGATGGCTACAACTGCTTGGGCAACAGATGCTTTCTGAATGCAGGCTGGACCACCCTGCTCTGCACTGGGCTCCTGCCCCCAGCTACAGCTCCCTGAAGAGTCCCTGTGGGATAGAGGACATAATTTGTCCTTTCCATGTTGTCTTGTTCTAGGGATCATATGCAACCAGGTCCCCTGTTAGCACATCAAACAGGATGGCAGGAGAGAATCCTATCCCAACTTAAAATGCATAACCCTAGCAACAGGGTGAAGTGCTTTCATGACTTATCAGCTCCCTTCTTGTATCCCATCATCCACAGCCAGTTCTTCTCATCAATGAATTATCCTCTGAAGTTGCTTTAGAAGATGCAATATTTCTCACAATATAAAACCCTTGCAGAGACATACAATTAATCCTGGTGGCTACCAGCATAACTTTGCAACATGTCCAATAGCTCCTGGAAGCTGCCTAACCTTCAGCTCCCCTGAAATTCAAGGCCACAGGAATGCATTTAGCTCTTCAATGACATCTCAGTGGGTTCCCTGAACTCTCATACTCCAGTACCACCATGACTAGCCACTCAGGAGCATGATGGACACAGCGACTTGCAGCCCCTTGTCCCACTTAATGATGGGTCAAAATACCTGCTTGAATTATTTGGAGGCACTGCTGTCCATCTTGCTTCCAACACAGATGCAAGCAGCAGCTCCTGCAGGGACATCAGGGATGCTGAACGCTCACATGCCTCCAGGCTTGCAGGGTGAGCCTAGCCCCGTGCAAGCCACTGTCACCCATGCCTGCAAATGTCCCATATAAGGAAGAGGGAAAGTCCTCTCCTTGATGAATGTCCTCCCCATCCCTGGAAGTGTTCAAGGCCAGGATGGATGGGGCTTTTAGCAACCTGGTCTAATGAAAGGTGTCTCTGCCCATGGCAGGAGACTTGAAACTAGATGATCTTTAAGGTCCCTTCCAACCCAAACCATTCTAGGATTCTATGAATGAGCAAGCCAGCCTGGACCTCCAACCTTCCTGCAGGTAACCTGGCCATCAAGGGCAGATCTTTCCACTCTGCCAGATTGTTATAGTGTGCTTTTATACTTTGTAATACTTTGTAATAGTTTTATCTATTCTGCCAGTGCACAAACTGATGTGTCATTTCACTGCCTGAAGCAGACCCCCAGCTTCCTGTCCATCCCTGCTTTCCTCCAGCCAGTGACACAGCCTGTATCAGCCTCCATCACCTCCAAAAAAACAGTTGAATCCCCATCATAATGGTTCTAATCTAAAAGAGGGGAGATTCAGACTAGACAGAATAGAGAAATTTTTTACAATGAGGGTGGTGAAATATTGGCACAGGTTGCCCAGAGAGGTGGTAGATGCCCCATGCCTGGAAACATTAAAGGTTAGGTTGGATGGGGGTCTGAGCAACATGGTCAGGTTGAAGATGTCCCAGATCATGGCAGGGGGGTTGGACTGGATGAGCTTTAAAGGTTCCTTCCAACCCAAACCATTCTGTGATTCTATGATCATGAGCACTGGTGACCACTTTGAGAGCCCATATTGGTCCTGGTATTCCTGTCTGTCTGTCCATATCAAACACAAGACATGGCACTAAATACTTAAATATTTTTGTTGCCACTATCACACTTGATGGAAAAGCAAAAGTTTCTTGCTAAATGTTTATTCCCAGCTCTATCAGCAGATGCAGCTGCCCAAGTCTAAATGGAGATACCATCCTCCCCCCAAGGTCCCAGGGGAGAAGATGGCTGAGACAGGAAACTCTTGGTCCCTCCCCAGAAGAAATGCCAAGAAACGCTGAGCTTGGAAAACCCACCTGCAACAACAGACTTCCAGGCTCCACTTCAGCCTGTTGCAGCCCAGTAAAGAGTTCAGCTGTCAAACAGATTTTTCTTTCAAAAAGGAAAAAAAAAAAGAGGATTTTTTGGGTGAGTAACCCAGTTGTTCCTGTGTTTCTGATGGGCAGCATTAATCACTTCCTATTGGCCAATAGGAATAACTTTTCCTTTCAAAATGGCACATTCATGTTCTGCAGCTTTTCTGTTTACACGTTTTGCTACCTTATGTCAACACTTGCTGATTAATAAATATATCACTGGGCTAACTGAAAATGAGGTCCTGGCAGAGGCAGATTGGATGTTTAAACCCTGTTAACAGATTTATCCTAACATCTTTTCAGGAAACTAAAATCAAGCTTTAAACCTTCTCTCCTGCAGCTCCGAAGCTCTTTACACCCCATGCCAGGATCATTGGTGAGTGGAAAGAAAAGCAATAAAGGCAGAAGAAATAAAAACTTTTGGGGAAGCACTGCAGGGATGCAGGCAAAATTATGCCAATCTCACACAAACCCACAAAATTTCACAACCTGGCAGACCCTCAAAGTCTATTACAGAGCAACCATTCTGCATACCAGCACATGCTCAGGATGTTGAACCTACTCCAGATATCCTTCTTTCATTCATGACTCTCTATCTCCTGGCTTTTTCATGCTGAGGCAAAATAGTTCATGCTTTGTGACCCAATTTTGAGTTAAACATCTTTGCTTATTTCCACAAGTCATAAAAGGACTTATAAGTGTTTCTTAAAAAGTGTGCAGAGGGGGGGAAAAAAACAGTCTAGCCTCCAAAGGAACAGTAGGCAAGATGGGACCCCACACAGTACCAAAGCAAGCTCAAGGTTGGGGTTTCTTTTAGTCCCAAAAAACTGATGAGCAACAATTTAACATTAAATGTTCTTTTGGCAAAAAAATCCCAAACCCAAAACAATAACTTAGTATTGGTCTTCTTTGCCTCCGTGTACCACCATGCCCTTCCTGACTGCCATGGCCATGGGACATGATCACAGAGACCACTGTGCTCCAGCCAATACCCCAGATCCACTAATTCTTGAGGAGCCAAGAGCTGCTCCTTCCTGACTTGCTCCCCTTTCTGATTCTCCCCACATCTCCTCCTTCTTCCAGACTGATTTATCTCACACCCGGCGAGCTCAATGCCAACCAAGCATTTATGCAGACAATCACAAAAGAGCTGGTGCCAGCCTCAAATGGGCTTCTCCCCTGGCACCCTGACATTCAATTACAAGCAACAGGCATTCAAAGCTGTGCTAAAAAATAAAAAAAAGAACAAGAAAAAATCCATTTCAACCCCTTTTCCTAATTTTTTCAACCTGACAAGGTGGGATTAAGTTCCTTCAAAAAGACAAAGATTTCTAACAAGTCCATTTATCGAGGTTCATTTGGATTCCCAGGAATCAGGGAGATGAGGTACTGGTTCCCAGCATAAATCCCTACAAAATTCACCTCGGGGTGTGGGAGTACTGCCATTTCCAAATGGGCCCCACGATTTTCCTGTCTGACTCGAGCAATGCAGGCCTGTGCTACACTGCAATCCCTCCTATAGTTTCTTGCCAAAGTTTTAAAATCCTACTTTGTGCAGAGGGTGTCTTAGATAAATTATATGTTAATTATATGTTAATTCTTCAAGGAGTAGCAGGAAGCACAGAGGCAAGCAGCCCAAAAGCAAAATGCATGACAAAGGCTGGAGATGTTTCCCTTAGCTAAGAAAGGGGCTGTTTTCCCTTTTATCTGTAGTCTCCATTGCAAAAAGTCCACTTACCATTTGGCTTGAGAAAATCCATTGAATATCTGGAGTAGGGTGGAGGGGGAGACTCTGGAATTAGAAAAGTACAGACAAAATAAAGGCAGAGCCATAAGAAAGAAAGAAAAAAAAAGAAAAAATATGGGAATTTATGATAACAGTGGTATTATTTTAGCAAAACTGTTTGTCTTAGCTCTGGGGGTTGGAGGCAGGGCAGCGAGGCGGTGATTGCCTTGATATTTAGCTGTCAGATAAACAAAAGGGGCCGTCTGGTGCCAGCCTCCCTGCTATCTACTCGGGCTGTCTAATCGGGGCCTCCTTGGCTCGGCGGAGCCGCAGCAGCGCTTGGGCCGCCCGGCCCTTAACCCCCGGCACCGCACGGAGACGGTGAGACTACTCCCCCCTTCCCTCTAGACAGAAAAAAACCCATAAACTAAGGCAATGGAAAGGAGGTTTCGTGTGTTGGTTTGGTGTTTTTTTTATTTTTCCAGAGGGGAAAAAAAATTGGTGGGCTGGAAGGCGAATGGGGCTTCATCCCTCCATCCCTTCCATCTTCCCGTACCCCTGCTCCCTCCGGCGCCGTACCTAGCTCGCAGAGCCGGCTGAGGTGGTGCGGGTTGCAGCAAACAAGCTCGGGGTGAGCCTTGCTGTAGGATTCACAGCAACATAACCGCTTCACTTCAGAACAGTGGCGGAGGTCGGGCCAGCGGAACACCTTGCAGAGCAGCATCGGCAGAGGGTACCAGTGCTGGCCCAGCCGGGAGTCGGCCTTGGCGGGCAGCAGCAGGCAGGGGGTCCGCGCCCCACCTCGGGACTCCACGGCGTGCAGCAGCTCCTCCAGCTGCCGCACCTTCAGCCGCTTCAGCATGGCGTGGATCAGCGCCTTCAGTTCCGCCTCCGCGCCCGCCGACTCCCGCCCGCCGCGGCCCGCCTTGCCAGGGCAGCACCCGCACCCCCCGCCGCAGGCAGGCGCCCGGGCCTCGGCCTCTGCCACGGCCATGGCCGCGCAGGACTCGCCCGCCGCCGCCGCCTCCTCCTTTCCGCCGGGTGCACGGCTCCGCCAGAGCCGCCGGACGAGCAGCGAACGTTTGGTCCTGAACATACGGGACGAGAGGAGGAGGCTCCGGCTACAAAACGGGCATGTCGTCGGCCGCGCATGAAGGGGCCGGGAGCCGAGACACGGCGGCGGCCAGCGGCGGGCGGCGGCAGGACCAAGGCGGACTGTGACATGCGCCAGTCTCCACGCTGGGGCCGCGGGTCCCACCGCCTCCTGCGGGGGGCTGCGCCGGTCGCGCCTCCGCCCGCTGCGAGGGCGCAAGAGAGGAAAAAAAAATCAAATTAGGAAAAAACCGGGGGGGGAGTGGGGAGTCGCTGTTCGCCTCGGCTTTGCACTTAAAAGAAAAAGCTCGTCTAGAACCTGCGGCGCTACACACGGGAAGAGGGGGGCGGAGGCTGTCGGCGCCGCGCCGCCCTGTGAGACGGCGGAGCTCGGCAGAAGCCGCGGGAGAACCTTGGCTGCCCAGGAGCCGCGGAGCCCATCAACCCGCTCGCCGGGGAGGGAGTGAGGGGGGATAAGGAGGCAGGGATACGGCAGGGCAGAATCAAAGGATAAAAAATAAAAAGCGATTCAAAAGGGTGTGTAGTAAAAAAAAAAATTAGAAATATTTTTAAAAAATGAAACACTAACCCTAAGGTTTGGACGTCGGTTTAAGCATCTGTCACAAAAGAGACGAACAAGCGCATCCAATGCTGTATCCCTTTTTAAAGCCCGGGTCGTCTTGAGGGAGTGTTCGAGGTGGACTCTTTTCCTCCTTTTTTTCCAAAGATTTTAATCTACACGGACACACACACGGAATCTTGATCCGACTGCCACGAAAAGGGG
>NW_024525245.1:35067-79948 GCF_017590135.1 Pyrgilauda ruficollis
TGCGTCCCCTCTTCCTTGCCTTCTCCAGCAGTGTGCCGCGGCGGGGCGAGCCGCGCCGAGCCAAGCCAGCCGCGCGCAGCTCCCAGCGGTGCTTACGTGAGTGCGGGGCTGCCCACCGCCTGGCGACCCTCTCCTTGCTGCCAGCGCCTCTGTTTCGGTGTTTAGGGTTTTTTTTCCTCCTCTCTTCTCCTTCCTGCCTGCCTTCCTTCCCCCCCCCCCCTTCTTCTTCCTCTTCTTCCTCTTTCTCCTCCTCCTCCTTTCTTGGCTTGGATTGGTTTGGGGTTTTTTTTGTTTTTTCCTTCCCTCCACACTGCAACAAGCCTCCATCCCCGCACGAGCGCCTCCGTATTTTCCTTGCTGCTGGAGAGAGGAACCCCAGCGACAGAGCGGGGCACGGCGGGAGCGGAGCAGACGGCGGCCCGATGCCTGCGCCCCCTCTCCTCCGCTCAGTCCCCCACTCTGCTCCCCCTTGGCTCCGGCGGCGACTCGCAGTGCGCAGCGGCTCGGCCCAGGCTCGGCCCCGGCCCGCCCCGTCACGTGGGCGTCTAGACACCGTGTCGCTCCAGGGAAAAAATAATCTATGTGTTATATTTACCTCCAACCGCCTTGCACAATCGGCGATTGGGGTTGCTGAAAGGTTGTGGGTCTCCCCTTCCCCGTTCCCCCTCCCCAATCTCCATCCCTGCTCCAGGATGAGGGGGCCCCCTCCAGGAGCACGGCGAGGGTGCGGAGCGGCTGGTCTCTCCCCTACACCCAGCGGGGCAAAGCAGAGGGAGCCTCCGGGGCCGGGGTGTGCCGGAGCCCACTGTAAGTATTGAAATATTAAACCAAATCAGTCACAAAAATTAAAAAGTTTATTTACATATATATGGTTCTGGGCATCGAAAGAGGACACGGCACATAAAGCAATAATAATAATACTTTCTGCTTATACAGCACTGGTCGCCAAAGGATGGGAAAATATTTCATAGGGGGTTGGTCCACTTCAATTCTCACCAAATGCAAAGCAGAAATGATCAGCACATAGCACTCTGATATTCTCATACTACTAGTGGTAATAATCCCTTGCACCCTGGGAGCTCTGCAGATCCCACATTCCAATTGTGGACCTGCAGAGGATGGGGAAACTGAGCCACCAAGAGGCTGTGCAGCTCTACCAGCCCTGCTGCACTCTGCAGCAGAGCTGGGAAGTCCAGATAGACTTCCTAGCACTAGGTTTCGCAGGGCAGAAGCCCCCAATGGTCCCAATCCCACATGCACTCCCATGGAGGAGTAGCTCCTTTTTCATATAAGTGCAGGTGCATAAGTTTCTTCAAGGTCACTCAGTAAGTCGCTTATCACATTGGAAGGAAAAGCCAAGGCTTAAATCATGGCTACTGAAAGCTAATCTAATTCTAAAACAATTGCACCCAACTAAATGCAATACCAGCCATAAACCACATAAAATTAATACACCATGCAGGCAGGGCATCCCTGGGGTGCCTGTCCTGAATCCCTGCCTTTGGTGCTGTCAGGAGTGCAGGAATAATTTTAAAGCCCAGTCATGCAAACATTAATGTGAGCAGGTCAGGGAGTCTTCAAACAGGCATGGTACTTGCAGAATCTAGATCTAAATTAGTTAGAAAGGGGCTAGATTTTGGGACAGCCTTATTAAATGTTAATGAAACTGTTATAAATACATATTATAATATTGGCTTTTCGCAAATATTAAGATGGATGTATAATGTTAAAATAACTTTGATATAAAGAGATAGTTTTTATTTCTTATATTAACTAAACTTAGACATAGTAGTGAAATAGCTGATATAGTTATGCTTGTGATAATTGAACTGCCTGCTTGGTTGGGATAACATCCAATGAACATATGATGGAGACCCCTGCTACTGACATGCCAATTATCAGCACCCACCATCTGTAGAAAATATGGACCAAAGCCCAAACTGGAGGTGATAACAAGAATGAACCAAAACCACAGCCAAGAAATGCGCATGCTCTAGAAAGGCGGACCCTAGGAGGAGCCATGCTAAACAGTTCTTGGAACATGTAAACTAGTTTGGGGGAAAGTTTAAATATGCATAATTGTTTATGAATATGCAATAGGCTGATGTAATAGGAAAGGTATGTAAAGGGTGTCTCCAAAATAGCAGGTGTGCTCTTGGCAGAATGCCAAGCACCCAGCTGTAAATCTTTGCTTTATTGTCTTTGTCTCCTATTGTCCTTTATTAAACTTTTAATTTTTTCCAGGAGAGTGAACGTCGTTTTTCACAGTTGGGAGATTGTCTTGGGATGTAACATCTCACCTCCAAGAACCTGGGAGATCCCAAGAAGGGGAGGCGCACCCCACCAAGTTTGGCGGCCTGCTCTGTTTCTTCTGGCGTAATCGGCGGTTGCAGGTCGACACCCCCGTGAACAAGGAAAAAGACAAATAAAGCAAAGCAAAAGTAACAGGCTCCCTAAGAAACCACGGTAATTAGCCCCACAATTCTTATGCACGAAGACCCAAAGAAGAAGAAATGATTGTAAGTATTTTTCAGGGGGGCAGGTGTTGCGGTATAGCTAATCTGTGGTTAGCAATAATCCAGTTATAAATAAGAAATCCAGCCCAGGTCCATAAACCAGCCTCTGAGCTGACTGACAGAGGTTCCAACCAATAACAACTCTTCTAAAATACAAGCATTTGATTGGTTCAGAGTCTGGGGGTGCATAGAGACCAGACCAATGTCTGTATAGCACTGCGAGTTATTGAATTGCCTATAAAAGGTGGTGGGAAACAATAAACCAGGCTGTTTGGCTGATGAAGCATGGGAGGTCTGTCATGTTTTAAGTCTCAGACATACGAACATCAACGTGTCAGGTGGGTACGGGGAATGAATGGTGTGTGAATGAGAAACAGGCTGGCTATTCCGGACCTGCAAAGTGATTGAGGAGTCTCTAAGGGCTGCGGTTCTGCTCTTTGGCGAGAAAAATGGCCAGGGAGGAGACGAAGCAAGAGATAAAAGGAGTGAGAAATTCCCCCAGGGTAACTGGGACTGGGTCTCAGGGAGGGGTTGGACCCCTTGGACAAAGGGAGCCAAGGGTTTCCTAGCACAATCCACTAGGAAATGGGACAAAAAGTGAGGGCCCCCTAAAAGTTGCCAGACTGAGAGATTGGAACACACAAGAGGCTACAGCAAGTGTGGGATACAATATCCTAGAGAATCTGGGGTTGGCCAACAACATTTGAGATTTTACAATACCTGTGGGTGGATATTAACAAGTGACTTGAAGGTAAAGGTACCTTATTATTGTGTTGTCCTGTTGTGAGTGAGAATGAGTAAGAGAGACATATTAAAAATAAAAAAAAAAGTTAGTATGAATGAATGAAAGTAAATGTAATATAGATTGTTGATTTAAAGTTTATTTTCTGGAGGGAGGTGGATTGTATTATAGTATTGGAGAGGAAAAATTTTCAGTGCTGTGAAGGGTGGGTGGTGTTCAAGCTGTCTGAGGAGTGGGTCAGAGCAGGGAAACAGAGACCAGGGATGAACAGGTAAAATCCTGAGGGAAAATGGGACAAAGAACCAGTAAGTCATGTTCAAGGAAAAAAGGGAGTAAAAAGGTGCCAGCAAATATACCCCAAGATAGTCCCTTGGGACTTAAGTTAGCTAACTGGGATATTGATCCTTGTACAAAGGAGAGGATAAAGATGATTCAGTATTGTATGATAGAATGGACAAAAAAGGAAATATGACCCGACCACATCTATTGGCCTAGATATGGTTCTTTTAAAGTTTGGGTTTCAATTCGGGACTGTGGAACACCTGCATGGTAACCAATCATGGATGCTGAGAAATGGAGGCAGAGAAGGAGGGAACAAGACAAAGGCACCAATCAAGAAGTGTGATCTTAGTAGTTTGTAGAATCTATAAAAGTGTGTGTAATGTAAACAATAAACGGCTTCTGCTTGATCATATTGGTCAGTTGTTCAGGAGTCCTGGTTTACCCACGATAATTACCTAACTGGGTGGTATGGGGAAGGACAAAAGGTGAAGAAAACTGTGCCATAATGCCCCACCCATCCTGGAGAGGAATTTGCCTCTGCATTTAAATTTGCCAAAAGGTTTATGTGAGGTTGTGTGCTGTGATTTCCACCAAGTTTAATGGTGTTTAAAATGTAACTACTCCCAACAGCAAGGTGCTGCTTGGTGAATTTTATGCTGAAGGTTTCCATTAAATCCCTATAAACAGGGGAATCTGCAATTGCTGTAACTGTTTTTCATGCTCACAGCTTAAATACCAGAGTTGAGGCATAAAGGGATGATCCCTCAAACTACTACCTTGGATCTCAGAATTCATAATATTAACCCTGGAGATTGGGTAATAATCAAGTCATGGAAAGACCGGGTTCTAACCTTTCAATGGGAAGGTCCCTTTCAGGTGCTATTCACCATGGAATTGGTAGTGCAAACTACAGAGTGGAGATGGTCTCGTGCCCACAGAATTAAGGGCCTGGTGGAAGAACCAAAGGAATGGACCATAACATCCAGACCGGGTGAGACGAGATTGACTTTTAAGCAAAGACTGAAAGGCAACCAGAAAGGTCCAGGACATCCGAGAAATAAGGTCAAGCTTCCACCAGCCATCTTAAGGACTGCATAGATAATGCTTTGAGTGGGAGATTTGGATTGTATTGGTCACTGATGTAGTCGTCCTATTTGGTGGATGGGGATTGCAGGTGTCTGTTGAGGGGGAGTACATGGGAAACAGTGGGAAGTGCTGAGATGATTTGCTTGGGAATGGACAAGTGGAGTACGACGAGAGCCAATTCTCCCTCCGGAGAGACATCTGCTGATAATAGGCTATTGAATGTCACTGCATGACTGATAAGAACTATATCATCCCATTGTGAGATGCTCTGCCTAGAGGAAGGAGCCAAGCATTCCTACCCAGATATAATCTTGAGATTCTGGAACACCAGCACAGCTTCTCCACGGGATTTCCCAGAGGAACAGCTGCCTCTTGCTCTGGTTCTTCAGAGGAAGACTACACTCTTTCTACAGAATCTGTCCTGGTTTAGGGCAAATTTGGGACAAAACCTCCAAAGGGGGCCCCTCCAGAAAGCAAACCCACATGGCCCCTCCCCCCAAACGGTTCAGGAAGGACTCCTTGGAGAGAAGTGGAAAGAACCTGTTTATTTAACAGGCAAAGCACACTAACGAGCAGAAGCAAAAAGCAAGAGCAAAGCAGGAGCAAAGCAGAAGCAAGAGCCAGAGCCAAGCGAAATCAAAGCAAAAAGCAAAAGCTGCACTATGTACTGCCCCATCTCTGTGTCCCGCCAACCGTTAGCGGAGTGAGCAGACCGATAACAAAACCAAAACAAAACTTCACTCTTCAGTGCCAATCTTGAAGGCACAGAACATAATATCCAGCATAAACAGAACACACGACTGGGGATACAAGCAGCATAACGTCACCTTAGGACAGGATCCCTGCTCCAACAGAACCACACCTTACACTCCAGGGGGACTACAGCCACAATTCCAATTGGACTGCTACCAAAACTCTGACCAACAGGGTGTCAGGTTGTGTTCTGACTCTGTCAGTGTTGTTTTGGTTTACTGCATTGTTTAGTTTATCTTTTTCTTTTCTTCCCTAATAAAGAACTGTTATTCCTGCTCCCATATCTTTGCCTGAGAGCCCCTTAATTTCAAATTTATAACAATTTAGAGGGAGGGGGTTTACATTTTTCCATTTCAGGGGAGGTTCCTGCCTTCCTTAGCAGACACCTGTCTTTCGAAACTGACAGATTTTGGCACCCAACGTGAGGCTTAAGGGCATAGAACCAAAAAGGGAATAACAGTTCTTGACTAATCTAATTTTTGTGTACTGCAATAGAAACCTCTTTAAGCGACACCATGTGGTCCAGCTTACCCTGGTATGGGTGGCACGTGATCGTGGCTATATTTCTCCCCTTTGCAGGCCCTTATCTAAACATGGGTCCTATAACCAAGGCTACTCTGGCTGTTATCCGGTTTGTTTTATGGGTGAATAAGGTGAGAAATTAATGGATTTTTATCTTCCTCTGGAAAGCAGGCACATGGATTCACAGCTATCACACACTAACTGTATGTTTTTGGGGTTACTTTAATAATGGCACCTACTGTAAGGAAATTATATAGGGGGACATTTTCTCCCAACCCTTTAACCATCTCTTTGCGTCTGTCTTGGGATCTCCTCTGGTCAAGATGACCCAGAGATGTATTAAAAGTCTCTTTTCCCCAACCCAGCTGTCGAAGAAGGAGTCAGAAGTCTTCGGTTCGCATTCTCAAGGTTGTTTATTATTTCTTATCTAAATCATTTTCTGTCTGGCCTTCCGAGGTCTGTTCAGCAGATCAGTCTGAGGCACACTGCCCTCCCACGGGGCTGGCATTGTCTTTTATACTATAAACTACGTATTCGATATTTACAGTTATGTTCCAATACCTATCACCTATGTTAAACAGTGACTTTCTACTTTACACCAATCCTAGAGTGCTACCATCACCAAGAAGATGGAGGCTAGGAAGAAGAAGGAAGAAGAACAGGACAACGCCCAAATTCCTCCATCTTGCCTCCTAGACCCCTATAGTAAAAATCTTCAAAATTTCTCTTTTTACCCTATAACTACTACTATTATGCTATCTAAACTTTTGTGACCTTTAATTCTTCATATAAAGGTGTTAATTTGTTTCATGGGTTGAACTCAAAGCCACAGGAGTATTTGGCTGCATGCCAGGGTCTCCGACCCCCCCCTGCCAGGGCTTCAAAGCCCCCTGGCTGGGGCTCGGATCATCCAGGACCATCAGAGAGATGTCCTGGGCTCTGACAGGTCTGCCCCACCAGTTTTTGAAGGGTTTGGATCCACTCTAAATACTAACAATATCATGATATCATACAGTGGCTGGTGTTGCTGATAGGCCTGTTCTATTTAGCATTCAGAGAGAAGGGAAGATTAACCTGGATAACCAGCCTGACACCTACCCCAGAAGCTGACACTGCACCAGAGCCTAGGGATGCTGCTGCCCCAGAGCCTGACCCTGCCCCACAGCCCACCCCAGATATGAACTACCCAGATTGGGTGGGGGGTCTGGTGAAGGAGATACGTGAGATGGGCCAGATGCTGAAGGAGTACATTTCCCCAGCTGGTGAGAAGCCCTCCCCCTGCCTCGAAGAGGGAGAGTCTAACAGTGCAGCAGTGGAACCCACAGATGTTACAACTGTCCAGGTTCCAGCTGAACTGCAAAGGCAGTCAGAGCCAGCAGCAGTTGCCCCTGTAGAAACAAGGCAATCTAAGATGAAATCAGAGCACCCAGATAGGGGAGGGCCCTCACAACCCACAGAGGAGCCAGAGGTTGCAATCATCACCGAGTCCCTGACATAAGAAAGTCTCTGTAATCTGCACAAAGACATTGTAAGATGAAGACGTGAGGCTTATACAACCTGGCTACTTTGGGCCTGGGACCTTATGGGTACAGGCATCCAGGTGGATGGTGGTAAGGCAAGGAATCTGGGACCCTTGACCCAGGACTCAGTTATGAATCAGATTTTTGTAAGGGAGTGAGAGTCCCTTTCCCTCTGGGAGTGGCTTTTAATAAGTGTCAGAGAGAGGTTTGTCCACAGGGAAAGAATGCAGAAGCACTACCACAGAATGCACTGGAAGACCCTTGAGGAAGGGATCCAACAGCTGAGAGAAGTGGCAGTATTAGAGGTACTTTTTTGGAGGGATGGACAGCATGATAATGACCCCGACAAGGTCAGTTGCACAGGGCAAATGTTGTGGAGTCTGGCAAATCTAGGGCCATCTCAATACACCACCTTCATTGCAATGATTAATGCCGATACCAACCGAGAGACAGTGGGTTCTGTTGCCAACAAGCTTACAAATTATGAAAGTATGATCAATGGCCCAATGCAGGCTCATGTCTCTGCTGTGGTCAAGGAACTCAAGAGATGAGGGAAAAGAGGGAGGAGGTGAGGAGGAACAGTTCCCAACATTTCACCAGTCCAAGTCACAGGCCCCAAAGCCAGAACCCAATGTTCCCCAGCTAGAGAGAGAGGGTACACCCCACAACCTGACCTATGGTTCTTTCTGCATGACCATGTGGAAGACATGGGAAGGTGGGATGGGAAACCCACTTCTGTCCTGGCAGCACGAGTGCGTCAACTCAAAGTCACCCCGACTACCAGTGCTGGGGTGGATGTTTAAAGGAAAGGTTCCCACTACTCACCACGCCACTGACATCACATGGAGCAAGTGGATTGCTCTCATCATGCAGCGCACCCATATTGCAAACCTGAATTGCCCTGGTATTTTGGAGATAATTACAAACTGGCCAGAAGGTGAAAACTTTGTTCTCATTGATGAAGAGGAACAAGAGCTAGTGACATGTGCCAACAAAGCTCCACCATTCAACCAACTACCAGCAGAGGACACACGCTACGCCCTTTTCACTGACGGTTCCTGTCGCATCGTAGGGATGTACTGGAAGTGGAAAGCAGCCGTATGGAGCCCCACACGACAGGTTGCACAAGCTACCGAAGGAGAAGGTGGATCAAGTCAACTTGCTGAACTCAAAGCTGTTCAGCTGGCCCTGGACATTGCTGAGAGAGACAAGTGGCCAAACCTCTACCTTTATACTAATTTGTGGATGGTAGCCAATGCTCTGTGGGGCTGGCTGTAAAGGTGGAAAAAGGCCAACTGGCAGCATAGAGGAAAGCCAATCTGGGCTGCTGGTGTATTGGCGGCTACCAGCCGGGCTATGCCTGGTGGGCTGCCTTGGCCAGGATAGCTCAGTGGTGCTCAGCACAGCCTGTCCGAGCTCCCAAGCAGCTGTTAGCCGCAGGCAACCTTAGCAAGCTCAAATGATATCAGCTCTTAGTGATTACCAGCTCTTTGTGATTTCAGCCGGGAGAGAGAGGAGAAGCGCTGTGTGAGGTTCTGAAGAATTCTTTATTGGGGTCTTCCACGAAGGTTCTCAGTGACAGCTCTTCTGCTGAACTGGGCAGAAGTAGGGGTTTATATACCTTACAGGGGTTTTGGAAATTATCCAATAGTAAGGGCCAAGGGAAAGTGACCTATAGGCTTACAGAGAGATAAGCAAGAGTCCGAAGGTGGAAGAGGGGGGCTTCTAAGGTCCAGTCATCATGACTTGGCATCTCCTATCTTAGGCTTCTGACCGCCAAGGAGCCATTGCAGGCCCTGGGCCTACTACACTGATGAATGGAAAGACATTGACACTTGGGTAGACAAGTTACCTGTGAAAGTCCATCATGTAGATGCCCATATCCCCAAGAGTCGGGATAATGTGGAACACTGAAATAACGAGCAGGTAGATCAGGCAGCAAAAATAGAGGTGTCGAAGGTAGACTTAGGTTGGCAACATAAGGGGGAGTTGTTCCTAGCTCAATGGGCCCATGATGCCTCAGGTCAGCGGGGCAGAGATGCCACCTATAAGTAGGCACGAGACTGAAGGGTGGATTTAACCATGGACAGTATTTCTCAGGTTATCCATGACTGTGAGACGTGTGCTGCCATCAAACAGGCCAAGCGAGTGAAACCCCTATGGTATGGTGGGCGGTGGTCCAAGTACAAGTATGGGGAGGCCTGGCAGATTGACTACATCACACTGCCCCAGACACGCCAAGGCAAGCGCTATGCGCTCACAATGGTAGAAGCCACCACTGGATGGTTGGAGACATACCCTGTGTCTCATGCCACTGCCCGGAACACCATCTTGGGCCTGGAAAAGCAAGTCCTGTGGAGACATGGTACCCCTGAGAGAATCGAGTCGGACAACGGGACCCATTTCAATAATGTCCTTATCAACACCTGGGCCAGGGAACATGGTATTGAATGGATATATCATATCCCCTATCATGCACCAGCTGCCAGGAAAGTTGAACGGTGCAACGAACTACTTAAGACTACCCTGAAGGCACTTGGGGGGGAACGTTTAGAAATTGGGAAATGAACTTAGCAAAAGCCACCTGGTTAGTCAATACCCGAGGGTCCATCAATCGAGCTGGTCCTGTCCAGTCTGAACCCTTGCACACAGTGGATGGAGATAAAGTCCCTGTGGTACATATGAAAGGTATTTTAGGAAAGATTGTTTGGATTAATCCCACCTCAGACAAAGACAAACCCATACGTGGAATTGTTTTTGCTCAAGGACCTGGTTACACTTGGTGGGTAATGCAGAAAGATGGAGAAAGCCGTTGTGTACCACAGGGAAACCTAGTCTTAAGTGAGAACTGTGTGTAAGGTTTTATTGTGATGCAGATGGAAATAGAATAAGGGGTGGATAATGTCCTGGATTGCCAAGCAAATTGTATTCTATTTGCCATCTGTATGGCAGTTGTCTTCTGTTAAGTGGGCAGTTTTCCTTATCTCTTCCACAACCAATCTTCCCTCCGGGGAGATGAACTATAGCATCCCATTGTGAGATGCTCTGCCCAGAGGGAGGAGCCAAGCATTCCTACCCAGATATAATCTTGAGAGTCTGGAACACCAACACAGCTTCTCCACGGGATTTCCCAGAGGAACAGCTGCCTCTTGCACTGGATCTTCAGAGGAAGACTACACCCTTTCTACAGGATCACTGGTCCAACAGAACCACACCCATCACTCCAGGAGGACTACAGCCACAATTCCAATTGGACTGCTACCAAAACTCTGACCAACAGGGTGTCAGCTTGTATTCTGACTCTGTCAGTGTTGTTTTGGTTTACTGCATTGTTTAGTTTATCTTTTTATTTTCTTCCCTAATAAAGAACTGTTATTTCTGCTCCCATATTTTTGCCTGAGAGCCCCTTAATTTCAAATTTATAACAATTCCGAGGGAGGTGGTTTACATTTTTCCATTTCAGGGGAGGCTCCTGCCTTCCTTAGCAGATACCTGTCTTTCAAAACCATGACACACTGTTATGACCCATCCAAATTATGCTGAAGAAGCAAACCAATCTAGAAGACCCCCACAAAGAAGCCAAAGAGACCTATGAAAAGCATGAGTGGAAAATGGGAATGAATTGCTCGAGCCAAACGACTCCAAAAAGGAAAAGGGGGGATTGTTATAGATGGGTAATATGATGATTGGCTCTCGCAATTAAGGGATGAATATTGTGTGTATGTTAAGAGAAGTTTTGTTGATGTATGGTTATGTTATTGTAGTTTGTTGTTTGGACATCTGTTCTCCCCATAGTCCACTTCCCCCCCCTTGAGAACAGCCCCGGACAGTGTGTCTTCCTTCCTGCTTCCCTGGGCAGGATCCCGTCCTCCTAGGGAATGCTGACCTTGTGCTAAAGCATTGGGTGTTTTGAATGCTGGAAGCTGTCCCCCCCCCCCGTATTGTTGCCACCAGACAACCTTGGTTGTCAGGGTTTTCAGGGACATGTGGAGGGAGGGTGTGTACATGTGCCCCTTGTATGGGGCAGTTGGGAATGGGGAAAGCTTATTGCTGGGGAGGCTTGGCATGACAACACCTCACCTCCAATCAAGTTGCAAGAAGGTCTCCACCAATTGACGGCAAAGAAGAGTTGACTGGCAGACTTTGGGATGGACCAGGGTTGGCTGATGCAATACCAGGGATATAAAAGACGGAGCCGCCATTTCGTGGATGAGCCTCTGGCACTTGGCCACCTTCCCAATGCTGTCCCTTTTTCCTTATTCAGTCCTTTGTTGAGTTTGTTGAGGTTTAATAAACCTTTGAAATTTTAAAGTGAGCGGTAGCTTCTCACACTAGAAAAGGAGGCTATAAATACCTCTTAGTCCTCACAGACACTTTTTCAGGTTGGCCAGAAGCTTTCCCTTGTAGAACAAATAAAGCTAGAGAAGTTGTTAAATCTTTAGTGCAAGAAATTTTTCCACAATTTGGAATACCTAGGAAAATTAATTCTGATAGGGGACCACATTTTGTAGCCCAGGTACTGCAGAAAGTAAGTCATTTATTAAGAACACAAGGGCAAAAGCACAAACTTAGAAACAAGATAAAGAATGGCACTTACTTTTAAGACATGCAATATTTGTAAAGAATTAAAAATCAGTAGAAAAAGGGGGGATTGAAAGGAGTTGATTAATAGTTAACTTATGTAAGAATGAGTTAACTATTAAGAGTCAACAAATATTAATCATAAGCCTAAGAAGCAGGATGTGCCTTAGCCTTGTCAAGATAAGAGGAACAAAACCTGTTGAAACCAGAGGGGGAAAAAAAACAAACCACTGAACCAGCCAGCGAAGGACTGCACATGCTTCAGCAAGAAAGGTGAAAAGTGCAAAGTGAGGAAGACTGCCAGCCTCCATCGGAATGGCCCCCAAGGAAGACTCGGAGCCTTCCTCAGTGCAACAACCAAAGTACACTGTGCTTGCACGTCACGTATGCTAATGATATTAATGACTTTTGAGAATTAATTTGCATAACCACTCCTATCCCAATGAATGTAATGAATATGCATGAAATTTAACCATATATTGTGCTGTGTAAAGTTCTGAGTGTGTGTGTTAGGAGGAACGATCCCCCACGTGCCCAGTGCCGAATAAAGCAAATACCCACCTCAATGAGTCAGTCTCTGAGGTGACCCTTGGCTCAGTGTTGAAGCGAATCATGGCCAGGGCCCAAGCTTTGATTGGGAAGGTTTCCCTAGAATACTTACAAGCAAACTTTTATTAATATAACCAAAGGAATGCATATAAGTAACATAATTATCTTAGAGCTAAATCTCTTTATACATACTTTATGTATTAACATTATCTGGATCCAGAAACATATTACAATCACACAGTTAACCTTAAGTCTTTCTAATAGATAGTCATGTCAAAATTTACAACTTAGCAAAAACATAAATTAAGTTTTAATTATGAAATGGAATGCAAACATATTGACTTCTTGCAATTATTTATTTCTTCACTTGCTAAATGACACATATAATAATTAAATACACCTGCATGGAACTTAATATTTAAATTAGCTAATTTTCTTTCACAGAAGGTATATATAAGTTTATAAATCCAGGTCTGGAACATTACAATTATATTAACATTAACTCCCTAAGTTGTTTCAAAAGATAAGAACATGACTTCAGAAGAGCTGATCTTCCCCTGAACAGGGGGACAGATCAAAATACCCAATAACTGGTAACAACACATCTCTTTCTCATTAATGGAGACAGTGATTAAACAGACAGAACCTTGGGTAACAATTTAAAATTACAAGGGAATGTTTCTGCTTAGGGATGAAAGGAATGAGGGACTTGTCTTTACAAACTGTAGGTCTGCTGATAAATAAAATTGGATACTGAGACATGAAAGAAACAATGAGAAGAACCATAAATTCCATAAAGAATTCCACTGAGTGACACAAGGAAAAGAGAAAGTGGGGGGTTATACATTAGAAGGGGGTCATAAGTATTAGGCATTTCAGGAAAATCTGTACCTCTCAAGTACCTCAACCAATGGGGAAAGAGAGAGGGACATGCAGTCAGGAAATTAGGATAAAAAGGAGGCTGCATCCCCCAAAAATTTGAGAGACCCCAGGGGAAATGCCCCATGGCCTCTCCCTTTATTTGAATAAAGTAACAGGACTCCTCTGTCTCCTTTTTGGACATAAACCTCTAGTGTTTGTGGATTAATTTTCCTGACAATTTGGGGGCTCTTGTCCCTGATATTTCCACCATCCGGGGGCAGTGGGCAGTGAGCGGAGCTGAAGGCATGCCTCACCCAGTTTCAGTGATCAGCTCCCCTTGCTGGTGGCCAGCACCGTGTGATAGATGGAGTTCCCGAGACTGTCCAGGAGACAGACGAGTGGTGGACCGGGGAGTCTGTGAAGAGTCCACAGGGAAGGACCACTAAAAATCTCACCAGTGAGTAAAATGGGATCTCTGGGGAGTAAACCTGGGAGGGCACCCATGGAGGGTTTCAAAGTAAAGCCGGGAAGGGGTCCCAGCAAAAGGGATGACGATCCCAAAATATCTCCAAAGAATCCCTTGGAAGAATGTGGAGTTGGTTTAGACATTCTCCCAAAGGTAATTAAGGACATAGATGCCCAAAGGGGGCAATAAGAGAAAGTCAAGAAGGTGTCTCGAGAATCCATGGTCATGGGGGGCAATAAGGGGAGTCAAGAAGGGGTCTTGACAACAGGGGATGTACGGATAGTGTTGGTGTGTTGGAACAGAATTGGTTGAAGGGGGGTGTGGAGAGATATGGTTGAGGCAAGGAGTGGCAGGACTGGGCGCAGAGGTCCAGGACCGGGAGCACAGGCTGGGGGTCTGTGGGGGCTGTGGGGCAGCCAGGGCTCAGCATCAGGTGGTGCCTGATCCTGCCACCCCTGGGCAGGGGCAACAGTGGCTGTGGCCCACATGAGGCTGCGGGATGCCCTGGCCCAGTGAGCCCAGTGAGCCTGTGGGAGACCCCGGCCGCATGTGATGATGCTGGCTGTGCCGACCAGGAGCGCTGGGCAGAGTGGGGGACTGCATTTGGACACTGTGGCAGGACAGAGACCGGCTCTGTTTTACAGTGTGTGATAAAGAGAGAGAGAACAAGGAGGAAGGAACATCCGGGAAATGTAGATTGTACATGGAAAGATTAGCACTTTCTTTTAAGGATTTTGTTTGGTTCACTGGAGAAATGAATGGTTTTGAGCTGTGGGAGAATGAATACCCATAGGCAGTAGCGGGGGGGGGGGAGGACTGGGGACTGGAGGAAGGACAGAATAAGCCTCTGGATGAACTGGTTAGGAAGCTTATGTAGGAAGGGATGAGGAAAAGGCAAAAGCAAAGGCAAAGGTGATGGCAGAAGTGCCAGGTTTAAAAATAAAAAGGGGGAATCTATAGGGAGTTACCTTAAGTGAGATTAGATAAAGTTGTTTATGTGTTAAACTTTTTACATCCTTGTCCTAGGGTGATGTTATGATGCTTGTATCCCAAATCATCTATTCTGTTTATGCTGGACATTATATTCTGTGCCTTCAAGACTGGTTCTGAGAGCGAAGGCTGGGAGAAGAAGAAGCACAGAGTTTCGTTATCAGAGACTGCACTCACTCCTCCACATTCTGCCCTGGAAAATGTTTGTAAAAATATTAAGGTATGTATCGATGCTGGGCAACCCCAATGTAGGGAATGACGTGCAATGACTCCATGATTCAGAAGGCTGAATAATTGCTTTATTAAGCTATACTATATTACACTAATACTATACTAAAAAAAAACCCGTGACTGTCTGAGACAGCCAGGACACAGCTTTGACCCAGTTGGCCAAGGAATCCAAACAACCTTCACCGGTGTCCATTTAACAAACCCCTTTTGGTAAGCAATCTCCATAACACATTCCACATGTGCAAAACAACAGGAGCAGTGAATTGAGATAAGAATTGTTTTCTCTTCTTCTCTGAGGTTCTCACTGCCTTGCCCAGGAAAATTCCTTGGGAAACTTGTGCCTGCTGCTCTCTGTGAAGAGAGCTGTGGCCACAGGTATAGGTTAAAGATTTGATTCCTGGAAGGTGGACTGGCTCAGTGAAATTACTAATGTGAAGGAAGGGACATGTGTGTTCTGACAGAGAATGACCCTCATTGGGTTTTTGCTCATTGTGCTAAGTCTTATTTGGAATATATAGGAAGGAGTAGGATGGGTGGTTCCACAGCTGAAGTAGAATGAGTCAGTGACACTGGCTACTAGGCGGATTGAAGCATGGACCCTCAAAGAACATGCTGTGAAGATGATAATTCAAGGCAGAGCAAATGGGGATATTGACTCACGCTGAAAACTTGAATTTAAGTTGGTGGATGTTACCTTTAGTTCTTTGTATTTTTCTACAGAGAGGTTGGTAGTGCTGAGTGATGTGTCTTGTACCATTTCCGTTTGCGTGGCACTGTTCCCAAAGTAGGGGAATTTAATGTACCTAGGGGAGAAGTGTTGCCTTTGCATAGGGGTGTTGAATTAGTAATTAAGGTTCCATGCTTTGAACAACTAGGTTAGTTGTCCATTATGATAGCAGCAACCAGTTGTAAAGTTAAGTGGATGCTACTTAGTTCTAAGTGGTGACTAGGCAGATGACTTAGTTTCTAATTCTGTGTGGAGAAAAATCTATTCAACTAAAAGTGAAAGTGTCATCCTGCCATAAATGTGTCATTAAGGGACTGTGGGGTCTGTAATAACATTTGAAAATTCATTTTCTATGTGCCTTGTTGGTGCATCTTTATTGTTGGTGCATGGTTATGAACATCAGGATTTTGAGGGTATGTGTTGTATGGGCTTGTTAGGTCATAGTGGATCAGTTCACAGGAGTTTTGGATTTGAAGGAAGAAGTTAGTAGTTTGCAGGTGAATGAAGGATGGAAATGGTTGAGTGGTTTCCTTGCAAGTTGGGGTATTGTTAAACAGTTTGGGGTATTGTTGGAAGTTGGGTTGTTAATTTCACTGGTGGTTGTCATCATTGCTTTGTGTTTCCCCTGTCTGCTTTGATTTTTGAAAGGGCCCTGCAAAAGTCCTTAGCAGTTGTGTTTGTGGTTCAAATACAAAAAAAAGGGGGAATTGTGGAAGAGGTTTTACAGTGACTTCTGTGAGCCAGAGAGAAGTTCGATAAGAGGATCCATGTTTACCCCTGAAAGAATTTTCTACCAGGGTCGTTGACATAGAAACCAAGAGAGAATGATAAATAAGAGAAACCTGCAACTGTCTATTCCAATAAGCACTTTGTCTTTCCTGACCAATGAGTATAAGTGGAAACTTATGAGTTTTGTAAGAATGTATAAAAAGCATGCATGCTATAATAAAACCAGGTTTGAAGCCTTCTGAAAATGGAGTGTTGCTTTGTATTGTGACTGTCTCAACTACGAAAACCACTGGGTGCAGATCCTCAGTAATCTTGTTAACAGCTCTTAGGTCCTGTACTACTTGATATAATCTATCAGGCCTTTTAACAGGTAAAATGGGAGTATTAAAATTAAATTGATACTCTTTTAATAGTCCAAACTGCAAAAAGTTCTCAATTACTGGCCGAATCCCTTTTCTATCTTCCTTTTTCAAAGGGTACTACCTGATCTTAAATGGTTGTTTTCCTTCTTTAAGCTTAACTTGCACAGGAAGTTCATTCTTTACCCTCTCTGGTATGTTAGAGGCCCATACCCCAGGAAACACTTGATCCATTATTTTTGCTAATTTCATCCTCATTTTCAATTTTGGTCTCACTAATTGTTAACATTAAGCTTAGTATGTCTACATATTATTGATTCTTTACCTCCAAAATAATCTCCCTGTCTTTAAATGTGATCTTTGTTTCTAGCTGTTTAACAGTGCCTTTGGAGAGCTAGGCATATACAAAACCCTATGAATCTCCACTTGTTTTCTAAGTTTATATTTTGATGGTTTGCAAAAATATGCTTTTTCAGATTGGCCAGTTGCTCCCCTTACTATAACATAATCATTTGTCATAGGCATTAAGGCTTTATTTAACACTGAGTAGGTTGCCTCTGTGTCTACTAAAAATAAACAAACTTAAGGTTCACAAGGATAGCCCTTCGGACAAGCAACCTCTAATAAACTCAGTGTCTTCTGATTTCTATTTTTATTCATAGGACACTTCAGCTACTTATTTCTCACTCACTCTACTTAAACTTTGCTTCACAAAATCTCCCAGTCCTTTCTTAGTTTTCTTCTCACACATTCTAATCTTCAAAATCAGCTTGATTAAAGCGTTGTTTCCACTGACACAGGGCACACTCACTTTGTTGCTTTGCAAAATAACAATAATATTGTCTTGCACAAACTCCTAAAGATCAAGTCCAAACTATTAAGGTAAAGGGACCCCTTTAATCTGTCTAGCCATGGTTAAAACAAATTGGTCTCATACAAAAGGTTGCCTCTGTCACAGCAAAAAATCTCATATGCCCACAAACACAACATAACCCCTGTCCCCTCTCAAATTCATGAGAGTCAAGGCTAAGTTGCTGCAGGAGGGAAATTCCTGGAATTCCTTTAATTTGTTTTAATACAGTTTAGCATACATAAATCACCACACTGTATTTTTTTCCGCATAAAATGCTGCACTTGTTGCAAACAAATCTTAAAATTTCTACAAACACAACTGTAGAGTCCCGAGAATTAAATTACCACAATGCAGGAGAAAAACTACACAATCCCCTTGTATCCCAAATCCCAGGAATCAATTATAATAAGCTGTCTTTATTAGAGTTCTAACAGCCCACAAACACCTGTTCAAGCTAAAACTCTTCTAAAAAGGTTGCCTAAATGGCCGAACCCTTTCAACTCAGGCTCAATCTTAACACACAGGTAATACGGCTGACACAAAACAAAATTACTAGTTTATTACAATTATAACTTCTACACAATAACCAGTAAAATCTCACACTACACTAGATTGTTGTAGTGTGTTTTTATACTTTGTAATGGTTTTGTTTTTGTATCTCCTTATTTTTCCCAAATGGTTTACCCCTGATTGTACCCCCTCCCTCTACCTGTGTAACCCCTCTCCTTTGTTGAGATCATCCCCAAATCCTCTCCCCTGGCTCTCTGTCAATCACTCAGCATCCTATCCTTTCTATCCAGAACTTTCGGTCCAGGTCATCAAGTGATTAGTCAGAGGCCAGGGGTCAACCCCCCAAGTGCTACCCCATATGCTATCCCAAATGTCCATTCCCTAAGTTTTCACCCCTGAAGTTTTTTTATTGGTCATCAAATTTATCTACTTTTTGTTTCACACCTCCCTTTAAATGTAACCTTGGCACCTCTCCCGGGCACTCTGAGCAGGAGGCCCCCTGAGGTGTGGGAGCTACCATGAGCTCCAAATAAAACCTTGGATTAACCCCTGCTAAGAGTCGACCCTTTCATCCTCTACCGATGTCACTAACATCTCTTCTGCTGCAAAGGCGACTAGCCTTAGCTGCCTTCAGTACCCTCGGGGCACGAGAGAGTGTCCCCCCGCTGTCGGCCGTGTGGGGACTGTTCCCCCGCTGTCTGCTGAGTCAGGGCTGGCCGGGGTTCGTGGGGGGCTCCCAGGGAGACAGAGACACTAGATGAATCTAAAGTAATCTAAAGTTGCAACTTTGCAAACTCCACAAGGAGAGGGACCACAAAGGCACCATGTTACAGCGTTCGACTCTTGCCTCTCAGGTTCCACAGGCAAAGGATTGGTTAATACTGAAACACGAAGCATTGACGAGAGACTGTTTATACTCAAACACTAGGTGTCACAGGGAATACCATTCTTCGAAACTAGAAAGTCCACACACACAAACTCACTGGGAAAGGGGTGTCTCTTAAAGTGCTCACTTTTCTCTACACAACACACAGCATGCAACATTTCAGCATCTACCTACATTAGCATCTTCTAACATTCACACATTCTGGGTACAATCAAAATAACAGTACACAGTCAAATAGCAGTAATACACTGGAATTTGCCTAGTTCACCCCCAGAAGTGCTAGCGGGTCCCCTCGACACGGCAAATTACCCTTTAGCTGGCAAGTAAACCCTACAATGTTTGCAAGCAACCTTATGGGCCCTTGTTATGCACAGAGCGTCCCCTTGTAACTTACCAACTGTCCCCTCAGCTACGCGTACATACGACTTACAAACTAATTTCTATAATTATAAACATATCCTTTGTCTGTAATGCTAGCAGTCTTGTCTGCCCCCACAATGAGCAGACGGGGAGCAGAGGTCTCTCTAGGAATAAATATCCTGGTGGTGCCTAGAGGTGTCCACTGCCCAACTTGGTCTCGCAGTGAACAGAGAAGTCCTGCCGTGGTTGCCAAAATGAAGCATGGATAGATGACTCTTCAACTACTTAAAGTTGAAAAGTGGTATGTTTATTACAGTGCCGGGTACAAATGGAATAATTTCTAAAGGTATGTGCGCTCTTTGAGAGTCAACTCTCCTTTTGTCCCTTAACTTGTTGTATATGCATTAAGTTTCGCAATAGGTTCGTGCATATTTGTTGCCGTTGAGTTAGGAACAGCTAAAAGAAGGCAACGTTGAGTCCAACGTTCAGAAGGCATAAAGCGAGGTTTATTAGGAACTACACATATTTATAGACAGGATCGTACACCCAGAACCTGATTGATCCTTAAACAACACCCCTCACACCATTGCTTAATTAGGAGCAACAGCTTCTTCTAAATCTCTTTCCATAAACATCACGTACAAACATTCCACATGTTCACAAACACCAGGTGCAGAGATTAAGATAAGAATTGTTTTAATTCTTTCTCTGAGCTTTCTCACAACTTCCCCAGGACGATGCCTGGGAAAGTTATCTGTTTCTCTTTCTGACTAAACTGTCAGCATCCACAGGTCCCCCTTTTTTGTTTAAAGCAGAAGGCAGCATTTATAATCCTCTTCAGGGCCCATTGCAGAAAGGAGAACAAACACAGCTCAAGAGGTCCCTTTAGCAATTTGCCGGTTATCAATCAGAACCTCAATCAGACGCTGACTTAGAATGATCAGGGAGATTCTCCAACACATACCATCGAATTCTTTACAATCACATCCTTTTACTAACATCAGGTCTATGTTGTTCCTTCTTACAAGAAATCCTTACTAATTCTAATACAGTAACAAAACATCGTTAGTCTGCTCAAAGAACTGGCAGTCTAACTCATCAACAACCCTTTTCCAGAAACAAAGAAAAAGATAGAATGCTCATTCCCTACTCGTAGAGGGACCATCTGATGGAGGATCAGCATCTTGATCATCGTTCGAAGGTTGCCTGTTGGCCACATTCTGTTTTTGATGTCGCAAGTCAGGGCAAACACACCTTGCAGGTATCCACCATACCCCAGTATTTGTGGAAACACATGCATACCTGTGACCCCAAGCGATAAGCTGGCACAGGCCCTCCCACTTATTAGTGGCTAGGTCCTGTATCCGGACTTTCGCTCGAGGCAGGTGCGTCTCACCTGAAGACTGCAACGAGAAAAAGTAATTTAAAATGACAGGATTGTTTGAATTTTGTGGCACTGTAAGATGATTGTATATAGAGCTTTTTCCAATCAGCTGTGCGGGGTTCCTCCAGGCATTCCCCTTTTTTGTTTTTCCAGAACGTACTTTAAAGTATCATGAGCATGTTCAACAACAGCTTGATCAGTTGGAGCATGTGGAATACCAAGTTTATGTGAGACTCCCCATAGGCGCAAAAACTGCGGCGTCTTCTGTGAGATGTAGGCGGGACCATTATCAGTTTTCACAGAAGAAGGTATACCCAAAATCGCAAAAGCCATCCTCCAATGGACAATCACATCCCGACCCTTTTCTCCAGTATGAGTAGATGCCCACATAGCAGAGGAGAAGGTGTCAATAGACATGTGCACATACTTAAGTCGGTCAAATTCGGCAATATGAGTGACATCTGATTGCCAAAGCTGCGAAGCTTTTAGGCCTCTGGGGTTTGTTGCATTAGTATTAATCAAGTCATAATAAGCAGCCTAGCTCAGCTCCATGAAGCAGCCTCTGGGCTGACAGACAGAAGCTCACAGTCCATGGGAGCTCTCCTAAGATGCAGACATTGTATTGGTTCAGAGTCTGAGGGCACGGAGATAGACCAATGAGCTGTGTCGACCCAGGAGTTTTGGATAGGCTATAAAAGGTGCCAGACACAATAAACGATGCTGTTTGCTGATGACCAGAGGGAGTTTTGTTGTGTGTTATGTCTCAGACATACGAACATTACAGATTCAACTGTAATACGTGGTGACGCCCTGCCATGAGGACAAGCAGTCCAAGGACCCACAGATATTGTGGAGAGAGACGGAGCAAAAAGGTGAAAGTGGCCAGATAAAGCCCGAAAATAAGCAGCAAAGGCTGCAGGAGCTAACTTTGCTACAAAGGTCACAGGAAATTACAGCCAAAAGGCTGTGTGAAAAAAGAAACTGGAGAAGCTGAAAAAAGCTGGAAAGAAAGAGGGTGGAAGAGCCCAAAAATAGGCGGCAAAGGCTGCATGGATACAAGTTGCAACAAAGGTTGCAAGAAGGTTCAGCCAAAGGGCTGTTTGAAAAAAAGAAACTGGAGAAGTTGAAAAAAGAAGAAAAACCCCATCTAAGACCATGGGTGCTTGGTTTTCAACATCAGAAAGCACCACAATACAGGTATGGAAAATTTTCTTTAAGGAATGGGACATTAGACTATGATGAAGAAGCACTGTTTAGATTAATTACATAGGCAAACACACACGGGTTTAACACAATGAAAGAAACTGCCTTTGATCTTAATATCTGGGAATGAACTGGTCACTTTATATTAAAGGCAGCCTCAAAAGGGGAGGAAAATGCAATAAGAGTTATAAAACCATGTAGGCTTGTTTTGGATTTAATAAGACTATTAAATACTGAACTGTACGGGGAGGAAAACACACCAGAGGAGTTTACGGGGGAGATGAACACCTCTCTAAACCCTCAAAGCATGTGGCAGGACACAATGGCCGGCAATGCCGCCCCATGTGGCCGAGCTGCATTGAACTACCCCTCCAGGTCAGCACTGTTCCTGGGAGAGCCAACCCCCACTGCTCCCCAGCAAGGAGTGGCCCCGCTGCGCAGGGAGACTGTGGGGGCCCGTGCCGGCACCACGAAAATGCCACCCAGTGCCTGCCCCATGCAGCTGCTGGAGGAGCATGGGCAGCCCCTGACCATGACGCAGCTTCAGCTCGGTGCTGTCCCCGGGACCACCTCCCTGCCACCGGGGCCAGCCATGCCCCTCATCACCATGGAAACACCCGGACCGCCCCTGCCTGGAGCTGGTTGGCCTGCGCTGAGCAGGTGCTCTCCCATTGAGCAGACATGCAAGGCCAGCCCACACCGGGACATGCTGCAAGCAGGGCACCCCCCCCCGTGACTGCAGAAAACGTCACGACCCTGGAGAGGGGGAAATCCCAAGAAGCAGAGATCATCCCCAGCCTGACTGCACTGTGACTGCTGGCATCACTCAGGAAGGTGGTGGGATTGCGACCACCATGGTTCCAGCAGGCTGTGCAGCCCCAACAACCCCGACACATCATGCAGTCACTGGGACCACTCCCCCAGCACTCTCGCTGGGGCCACCCACACGCCCCATCCAGCCCACATCAGGGGATGGGGGCCCGTACCCAAGCTGAACCCCAGAGACCACAGGCCCACCTCCACAAACCATGCCTGCCTGCTTCTGCACCAGGGAGGGTGGAACCCCTAAAAACAACGAGCCAACATAGAATTAGGGGACCTAGGTGATGTCTAAGGATGGGAGCATAGTCTAGTGCCTGCTAGGATGGCTGTTGTGTATCAAAGAGATCATAGGATATATATTAATAATTCATTTTTTAATATTCCTAATAGCCCTGCTTGCATTATTTCTAAATCAAACCTGAAGATTCAAAGAATATAATCATCTTAACATTCTAGGTCCATTGACACATACACAGAATATTAATTTACTGACTCCATTGGCAGATTCAGCTACAAAATCTGTAACTCCTCACAAAAGGAAAAAAGTAGATTGCTTACACTGTTATTCATGTTAACACAATTTTCTTGCACTAGAATACTGTTCAAAACCAATGCTTTATTCCTATTCTTATTTACTACACAAAGAAAAAAGGGGGGAAAAGTTGGGGTGAATGCATACCCCCTTTTTGAGTCTTAAGTAATATCATGTTCTCATGTTTTACAATGAATCATGCAACAGTACAATGATCCTATGATAATTCAGCTGCCTGAAACAAAGATAAATGTATTACAATGAACACTGGAAACAACAGACACCAGCCAATGTCCCTTCATCAGACATCATGAAGCTATGTAACCAAAACAACTGACAACTGCCTCATAAAAATCTGGGACTTTTGAAGTAACAGTTCATATAAGGACTCTGTTCATTTACGAATTGCCTTATCTGTTAAGCTTAGTTTTTTATTACAGTACCAAAGTTGAATGTTTCAAGATTTTCTTATTTCAGTTCAAAATTAAGATATAACTTACAGCTTTGTTTACAAACTAGTTTCATGTTACAGACTGTTTTCTGTTTACAAATTGTTTTACTAGTTTTCAGTTTACAAATTGTTTTCTCTAGCAGGTAGACTTTCTTCAACAGTTTTAGGAGTTAAGTAGCTTGTTGTTAAAATAAGCTATGACTTGTAACCTAAACACTAAGAAATTCTTACCTACAGACTCTAAATCAATATACTCCACCTTCACTAATATATAAGTCATGCAAATTAAAACCATGCTGTTTTCTGTCACCCTGTCTGCTAGGGATTCCTGTAAATAGATGACAGAGAACAAACCACAACTTTTCGTAAAGACAAAATGGTGAGATGTTGTATTAGTATTAATCAAGTCATAATAAGTAGCCCAGCTCAGCTCCATGAAGCAGCCTCTGGGCTGACAGACAGAAGCTCACAGTCCATGGGAGCTCTCCTAAGATGCAGACATTGTATTGGTTCAGAGTCTGAGGGCATGGAGATAGACCAATGAGCTGTGTCGACCCAGGAGTTTTGGATAGGCTATAAAAGGTGCCGGACACAATAAACGATGCTGTTTGCTGATGACCAGAGGGAGTTTTGTTGTGTGTTATGTCTCAGACATATGAACATCACGGATTCAACTGTAATAGGGTTCACCCCTGCTGGTAAAGGTGCAGCAAGCCCATGACAGTCAGCACAAAACCTGACAATGTCACAAGCCTCAGTTGGCGTTAAGTGAAATTGTTTCTGCAGGGTATGTGCACTTTGATGGAAAAAAATCATGCAATGCTTTGGCTTGCACAATCTTTTCAGGCTGAGGCGCTACCCATGCAGGGTTAGCTAACCTGTTAGCTGTATTGGTTCAGAGTCTGAGGGCACGGAGATAGACCAATGAGCTGTGTCGACCCAGGAGTTTTGGATAGGCTATAAAAGGTGCCGGACACAATAAACGATGCTGTTTGCTGATGACCAGAGGGAGTTTTGTTGTGTGTTATGTCTCAGACATATGAACATCACGGATTCAACTGTAATAGGGTTCACCCCTGCTGGTAAAGGTGCAGCAAGCCCATGACAGTCAGCACAAAACCTGACAATGTCACAAGCCTCAGTTGGCGTTAAGTGAAATTGTTTCTGCAGGGTATGTGCACTTTGATGGAAAAAAATCATGCAATGCTTTGGCTTGCACAATCTTTTCAGGCTGAGGCGCTACCCATGCAGGGTTAGCTAACCTGTTAGCCCTGGCATTACCTTCTGTCATGAAACCTGGTAAATTGGTGTGACTCGAATGTGCAGGATGTAATACAAATGAACTCGGGGCTGAATTGCACACCACCAAGTTTTCAATAACTGAAACAAAGCTGCATTATTGACTTCTTTCAGAAGTAAAAATTCCAAACGTTTGGTTATGTCTGCGAAATAAGCAGAATCAGTGACCAAGTTCAGAGGCACCTGAGAAAATTTCTGGAATGCCATGGCAACAGCCTTTAATTCAACCAATTGGGCCAAGCCTGATTCATGGCCTTCCAGCACTTGCCACCCAGATTCATCCTTCCAAGTAACAATGGCTTTCCCTGTTTTTCCTGAGCCGTCAGTGAAGATGGTGGGTCCTTGCACCGGCACCTGACTATTTTTTGGCTGCAAAGATAGATTGGTTAATTTTGCCGACTGCAATGACTTATGACTGGGCAGATAATAAGCAATCTGCCCTGAAAAGTTTTGCAGCGCACTTTGCAAAGGAGCACTGTTAATGAAGCTCCATTCAAAGACTTCCCGCTCTATTGGAAAAATAATTTTTGCTAGATCAGCTGCCATTAATTGCAAACACCGTTGATGGCATTTGATTATCAAATGAGCGATCAATTCAAACAATGTGGGTGCTGCCTTTTTCGGTTGATGGGGCAAGAAGACCCATTCCAAAATGTGCAAGGGATCAGACCATTTTTCACTCCATTGGTCAATGATACCTGTAGGATGAAAATCTGGATTGGTAATGAAAACAGTGATATCAATGGAAAGATCTACTCAATAAACCTGATGAGCAGAAACAGCTTGTTGGACTTCCTCCAGCGCTTATCGCCCCTCAGGAGTCAATTTCTGAGGGGAATTCAGGTCAGGGTCCCCCCTTAGAATATTATACAATGGGGACAATTGTGTCGTGGTTAGCCCTAAATAAGGACGTAACCAACTGATGGTACCCAGCAATTTCTGGGCATCATTCAGAGTCTTAATGGAATCCATGAATTGGACCTCTTGATGCTGAATGGTTTGACCCAGAATTTTGACTCTTAAATATTTCCAAGGAGGGTGCTGTTGAACCTTTTCCAGAGCCACTTGCAGCCCATAAGAATGTAGAGCAGTGAACAGCTGAGGCTGTATCCTCAGCAACTCATCCTGGGTGGATGCTGCCACCAGGATGTCGTCTACGTAGTGATAGTGATATGCATTGGGAAACTGCTTGCAGACTCTGGACAAGGCCTGAGCCACATACCATTGACAAATAGCTGGGCTGTTTCTACAGCCCTGGGGCAAAACTTTCCATTGATATCTCTGCACAGGTTCAGCATTGTTAATTGAAGGCACTGTAAAGGCAAACTTTGGTTTGTCATCAAGATGCAAAGGAATTGTGAAGAAACAATCCTTTAAATTAATGATCAAAATTTCCCATCCCGTAGGCAGCATGGTGGGTGAGGGCATGCCAGGCTGCAGTGCCCCTATGATTTCCATCACTGCATTAATTTTCTGGAGGTCCTGTTACAGCCTCCATTTCCCAGATTTTTTTCTTTATCACAAAGACAGGAGTATTCCAGGAACTAGTAGAAGGCTCAATGTGTCCCTGTTGAAGTTGTTCCTGAACCAATTCATGAAGGGAGACCAATTTTCCTTTTGTCAGGGGCTACTGGTTCTCCCAGATAGGTCTGCTCACTAGCCACCATAAAGGCAGTGTAGGATACTTTGTGCCCTTCAGCGCAGTGACCCCAATCAAAAATGTGTCCCAATCCATACCCCCAGGCTGCCAATACATCCCACCCCTAGAGGTTTATTTGAGCTGCAGTGACATAAGGCCGAACTGTAGATGTCTACCCATCCATGTTTTTGATCAGCACAGACCATTGACTTACAAAGGTCTGTATTGCACCCCCCACCCCTTCGATGGCCGACCCTATGGAAGCCAAAGGCCACGTACAAGGCCACGCAGAGAAGAAGATGATTGTTGATATAAGTGGGCAGGAGATCTTTCTCCTTTTTAATGCCTTTATTAAAGAGATTCAGCTCAGGTGGGGAGAAATCGACGGGTTGTGCCCACGCCGCCGCTGTTCCCAAGAGTGGCACGGAGGAGGAGGGTGATGCAGCTTTGTCCGCTGGTCTGCAGGCAGAGCTGGGGATTCCGTCCTCACGGGAGATTCGCAGATTCCTACTTTTCGGTCCAACACTTCGGGTCCCCTCCTTAGTGAACATCCTTTTAGGTCAGGGTGAGAAGCAAAAAGGATTCAAGCAGGCACTGGACTTCGCGCCCATCCTTAGACATCACCTAGGTCCCCTAATTCTATATTGGTTCGTTGTTTTTAGGGGTTTTCCTGGAAAATGGGAAGATTTGGTGCAATGCATTTCTCATCTGCATACGAGGTCTCAGGCCACTCCCGTTCTCCTGGTGCTGCCGTGTCTAGGTGTTGCTCCAGGGCAAGCATCAGGAGGACAATGGCTAAATCACCAACCATTGATGGGCAATTAAAGAAGAACTCTTAACAATGAAGCTAATTTAACAGCAATTGGTCTAACCCGTTTTAGCTCTGTAACCTTAAACAAAAATAGATAACTTTTTATTCATAACAATTGTCACATCAGCCCCTGTGTCAATCAAACCTCAGAGCTGGATCTGAGGCAGGCTGGCACCTGGTAGAATCAGGGTACGTCATCTGTGGTCACTGAGCAGAAATATCTGCAGACCAGAAGACTTGTGGCAGTCCTATGGATCTGAAGCCATCATCTCCACAAGTCCGCTGGTCAGTTCTGGGGACTCATGACTGAAAAGGCACAAGTTGAGCAATCCAAGTCCCTGCCGGAATAGTGACAGGTGGGTGGGCATGGAAACCATAGCACAAATTTGACCTGTAAAGTCAGAGTCAATGACACCTGGATGCACAAAGATTCCTTGGAGGGTGGCACTAGATCTTCCCATAAGCAGCACAGTCAATCCTTGACCCAAAGGTCCAAAGGCATCCAGAGGAACCTTATATACACTACAAGATTCTAAGATAATTGTTGCTGTGGTGTGTACATCCTACCCTGACTGCTCTGTGGGTGCTACCCCTAAGCTGGCTGAGTAAGCCTGTGCCAGTACCATGCCCTGGGGAATAATTTGAATAATTTGTGTCAGAGTGCAGTTCCCCTTTGTGCTCATCTTCCCATTTCCCGAACCTACCAAAAGCTGACCATTGGCCTGGTATTTAGAGTTACATTGATTTGCATAATGACCTGGCTTTGAACACTTAGCACACAAGAAATTACTCTTATTTCCTTTCTTTTTCTGTATTCCCTGTTTTTGCTTGCCCTTATTTTTCACCTGTTTCTGTTGTCCACCCCCTGGGGATGTCCAGCCTGGCTGTAAAGCAGCCGCCAAAACAGACATTTTTTAGTCTACAGAACCTACTTTAGAAGATGCTTGGACCATGTCTGTTAATGTTGGGTCGCCTGGAAGAGCATCTATGATCTTCCTACAATCGTTGTTTGTGTTGTCTCATGCTAATTGCTTACATAACATCTGCCTCAAATTATCATGCTCAACCTGTTTTTCCAGAGCTGCTGCAGTGTTCTCAACAAATGGTAGGAATGGTTCTCTTATTCCTTGAGTTATTGTTACATATCGTGGCTTGGGAGCGGCCATTTCTATAGCTTTTAACAGTGCTCCCAAGCCTATCTTTTGACTCTGCTCAAGAATGGCAAGGTCCCAGGTAGCCTGAAGATCAGGATTAGAGAAGGCATTCTTCCCCATGAGAGCATCCACTTGAATCATGATTTTAAAAAGTTAAGATTTGAGTTGAGGGTTGGAACCAATTCATATTGAAGTTAGATACACCAATGATAGGTTAATTATTATTAGATGCTTAAGCTAAAGCTAATTGTTATATTATGAGCTCATTTATAGAAGGAAGTAGGGCAAGTGAGTCATTATAGGAACTTATTGAAACCAGTAGAACAATGCCCAGCACCTGGACTCTATGTTAATCTATCATGAAGCAGGGGGCCTTGGATCGTGCCAGAGGGTCACAGAGACCTGACGAAGACCTTCCTGACTTCATCCCTGGAACCAACTACCCAATTCGAGACCACCGACCCAATTCAAGAGAAGAACTGTGCACCCGTGAAGGACTAATAACCTCATTTTAATACAAAGCAGGGATGGGAGGTGCTGGGGTTATGCATATGTATTATTTTGGGAAATAATCCCAGTGGGGTTCTGTAGGGGTCACCAGATGTCGCCGTTGAGTTAGGAACGGTTGAAAGAAGGCGACATTGACTCCCATGCTCAGAAGGCATAAAGTGAGGTTTATTAGGAACTACACATATTTATAGACAGGGTCGTTCACCCAGAAGCTGATTGGTCCTTAAATGACACCCTTCACACCATTGCTTAATTAGGAGCAACAGCTTCTTCTAAATCTCTTTCCATAAACATCACGTACAAACATTCCACATGTTCACAAACACCAGGTGCAGAGATTAAGATTTGTTTTAATTCTTTCTCTGAGCTTTCTCACAACTTCCCCAGGACGATGCCTGGGAAAGTTATCTGTTTCTCTTTCTGACTAAACTGTCAGCATCCACACATATTCATTTACTAGCCTGTTTTGCATCACAATTATTTCTTACCCATCCTTGTGCAGAGAGCTCTCTGGTTGTCCTTCAGTCTCTCAGTATCTTGGTAGCCTCAGTTTTGGTTTGCTTCTTGTTTCAAGGTCTAAGGGCCCCCTCTTATCTCCCTCTAGCTTGGAAGTTCACATTCTTTTCACCTTGTTTGAGGTAGTTTTGCGAGCTACAGGCTTTTTTGCAAGTGCAGGCTTTTGCGAGCACTGCAAATTAACAGATAAAACAAGTTAAAACAACACACTTCATCTATGCAAGCAAGCTACAGACGAAACAATTCAAAACAGCACACTTCACCTAAATCTGAAATGGATTTCGACTCTAAGTTAATTCTTAACTCCATGTCTCAGTTCTTTTGTGTGTCAGAAAAGATTTGAGCTTAAAAGATGAAAATCTGCCTCTTTTAAAAACAAAGAGAAATTTTCCCATCTTCAAAGGCACAGAGGGTGCTCTTCAAACTGTGCCACAATGTCCCCATCCTCACCGTGACATAATCCCACTAAGAGAGACCTACAGGGGCGTCAGGGCCAAGAGAACTGTAAGAGAGTGCTGTATATATGTGTGCTGATGTGCACAGCTCTGTGTGCCCATGTGTTTTCTAGTGTGCCCAGATGTGAGTGTACACATCCTGCTTTGCAGAGTGTACATATGTGCTAGTGTACATAGCACTGTTCACATAGATGTACTGACGTGTACACATGATGTGCACTGCTGTGTACATGGGTGTTAAATTACACACTCTCAAGTGTGAGTGAGTGTGCACAGCTCTGTGCTTCTACGTGCACACAGGTTCTACAAGTGCAAGCATGACTGTTTGGGACGTGTGTGTGTTAATGTGTATGACTGCACATATTGGTGTGCACAAAATATGCGCAAGCAGATCTTGTGCTTGTAGGCACATGTGCATTAGTACAGACTGTACACAGGTGAGTGTCTGTGTGGCACACGTGTGTGGGTGTGGCAAGTTAGGTGTACACAAGTGTGTGCTACTGACAAACACCACCATGCACAGGGGCTCTATGCAGGTGAGCAGGTACGTGTGTGTGTGTACTAGCTCTGCGCATGTCCCTGTGTGCACGCACAGGCTGGGCATGCCCAGAGACATAGCTCTAGATACACAGCTCCATGCATCCAACTGCTGTCCCACCTAGAAAAGCAGACGTGTGAGTAAATATGTATTTGTGTGTGTGGCACTACTTAGCTCTGCTAACTGAGGTAGCCCCTGGGTCTCTGTGTACACTGTTCTTGTAAGCAGAAAAAAATATGCCTCTACGTATAAGTTTGCCAAAAAGTTTATGTAAGGTTATGTACAGTGATTTCCATCAAATTTAATAGTGTTTAGGTTTCTGTTAAATCCATATAAACAGAGGTATCTATAATTGCTGTAATTCACTGTTGTTCTAACCCACGTTCCCTAGAAACTGCTTCCATCAAAACAAGATGCCAGGCCAAGTGCTAAACCTCTCAGTGATTGTAATGCTTCCTAAGCCACACAGTTCCCTTGTGTCAGCAGTAGTAAGTTCAAACAATGAAAAATATGAGGCAGTGCTGTGTGCATTGTCTTTAGTTTAACCCCTCAGTGGGGAAGTCCCTTTCAGGTACTGCTAACCCATGAATCGGCTGTATGAACCACAGAGCGGGAGTGGACTCATGTCAACAGAATTCAAAGCCCAGTGAAAGAACCCAAAGAATGGACTATAATAACATCCAGACTGAGTGAGAGATAACCAATGAAGCTTGAAGACATCCAAAAAGTAGAGTCGAGCTTTCACCAGGCAACTTAAAGATTATTTTAACTAACACTTTGGGTGAGGAGTTTGAACTGTATCATTTATTGATGTATTTTAATAAATAAGAATTACAAGCATCTGTTGAGGGAAGGTACACAGGGAACCGTAAGAAGTATTGGGACCGTTTTCTTAAGAACCAATAAGTAAGGTAAAACAAAAAAATAGAGGGCAAGAATGGGTTGGCCCCTGTGCTCACCACCAAGAAGATTATAGCCCTGCTGCAGGTGGCAACCCCATAGGCATGGTAAGGTGGAAACAAGAAAGCCATGCCAGACCTCTATCATTCCTCAATTGTCTCTTAATCCATCAGAGACTAAAGGGTAAGACTGAATTGGCCTATATAATCCCATTTTGTCCATTTTCAAATAATTTTTTTTCCTGTTCCCACTGTTCTTGCCCACATCAACAGATGCTAGTAAAAATTATTTTTATTCCTTTTTTTCAAGACATTTGAAGAGGGTCAGTTTATTGCCAGAAGGTGCAGCATAACAACACCTGACCTCCAATCAAGATGTAAGAAAGTAATCTCCACCAGTAGACAGCAGAGAAAGAGTTGACCGACAAAACTTTGGGAGGGGCTAAGGATATAAAAGGCAGAGCATCCATTTTGTAGATGAGCATGTGGCTGATAGTCACGGAGACTCCCAGTGCTGAAAATGTTTTCCTTATTCAGTCCTTTGTTGCAATTTTTGTTAAGGTTTAATAAACCTTTGAAATTTTAAAAGTGTAGCAGTCATTTCTCACAAAGGGAAGGAAAGAAGAGGTTACAGCCTGTTGCTAAGATAAAGGCAAGGTCTTTTGGAACCATGTGTGTCCCCCCATTAACACTCTTATCCTGCCGGTTATAGTGCAGGACCTGAAAATAGGTGAAACTAATAAACCCAGGAACTCCACAGTCCTAGATCCTTATACTATCTTGACCCATGTTCCCTCCTCACACTGGTGCTATTCAGTACTTGATTTATTGTAGGAGAAGGGATTACAGGTAACTTCACCCCTGATGAGTCACAGCTATGTTAATTACCTAAAACAACCTTGCTTTTGATGAGTCACAGCTATATCCAATAAGGATGAGTGTGATAAAAGGGTAGGTTGGTTGGTCAGGGGAGGATTCTGAGGAAGAAAGAAATGAAAGTACTGAAAAATTGATCCAGAGGAACTAGAAGATTGACTAAATGGGAAAGAGAATTGCTGCTGTAAAAGATCTGCTGTGAGGTCAGTCTAGGTCTTTAGTTAGAGCCTGCAGTCAGTCTAGCATAAAATATCTGCAGTCAGAGTCTGCAAGGGAAGCCTACAATGAGGGTTTGCTGTAATCAGAGTCAGTGAGTAGTTAGAGTCTGTGTGAAAAATGCATATATGATTGGCTCTTTGCAAATATTAAAAGGAAGACTATATGTGTTATGTTGGAAAGTTATTTTGTAGTACTGTATTAATCCTTTTAAAGTAGTGTGTTAAATATAGATTTAGGCTATAACATAATATTAAAATAGAAACTATGTGATGTAAGATACTTTTTCTAACTAGCTCAAGAAATAGATAAGATAATCAAGAAATTCTTCACACAGAAATAACAGCAACAAGACACCCAAAATCCTAAGAGAAGAATTATTGCCTCCTTATAGGGAAGAACTAGACTTCAAGGAGCCAAACTTTGATTTACAAGATGAGGAGGGAAGTTGACAATAACCAGAAAACACCCTTTGTTTGAAAAGAATTTTTGAATCATGTATGAGATATATGAATATACAACAGGCTATTGCTTTTAAGGGTTAATCCTTTGTAAGTGAGCCATGCTTTTTGGGGGCTTAGTGCCCAGGAAGTATCCAGACATCTGTAATTCTTTGCCCTTTATTGTCCTAACTCTGATTGTCCAAATTTTTATTGCTCTAATTTTTATTACTATTTTTATAACTATTTTCTTACTATTAAACTTTTAAAATTTTAAACCAAGTGATTGGCATTTTTCACAGTCTGTAAACAAAGTTGTGTAAAAGAATTAACCAAGACCCTTTTCACACTAATAAACAAGAGTGTGTGTCTCAACTCATTTCTATCTCAAACAGGAAGTCTGCTGCAACAATTTAAGGGATGCTTCCTGGGGATGCCGTCTTACAGAGCATAGTAAACAATATTTTGCCTTTGAGTGGGAACGAGAGGGAGAAGAGGTTAAGTTACTCCATCCCTAGGAATTAGGTTGTTGCAGTATGTCAAGGACTTGCTCCTATTGGGAGAATGGGAGGAGGTGGTAAGGGAAGCCACTATAAAATTGTTCAGTTTTCTGGCTGGAGGGGAGGCTTGGAGTGTCTGAAGGGAAAGCACAGGTGACAAAGACTGAATGCTTGAGGCATTGGCCCAGAGGGAATCCAGGGAATTTTGGAGGTGCTGTTTCCCAGGACTGAAGGGAAACTGTAACAATTTTTAGGATTAATAGGGTGTTACAAGACTGTGGTATTCACATACTCTTTGAACAGAGAGAGAGACATAATTCTCTCTCCCAGGATTTTTCCTGGGGAAGGCAGTGAGAAAGCTCAGAGAGAAGAGAAAACAATTCTTATCTTTATTCACTGTGCCTGTTGTTTGGCACATGTGGAATGTGTTATGGAGATTATTTACTAAAAGGGATTTGTTAATTGGACACCAGTGATAGTTGTTTGGATTGATTGACCAATTAGGTCAAAGCTGTGTCGTGACTGTCTGAAAGGGTCACGGGTTTTTCCTTAGTTTAGTATAGTTTAGTATATAGTATAGTATGCAGTGTAATATAATATAGTATAGCTTAATAAAGCATTTGTTCAGACTGCTGAATCATGGAGTCATTGCATGTCATTCCCCGGCTGGGGGCCGTCCTGCATCGATACAAGACCTGGATTAAGGACTTTTTATTCTGTGGCTTTTTAACCTAGCATAGCCCCAATGTTGTTGTATAGACACCAGTAGGAAAGCAGAACTTAAAAAAATTAGGGGAAAGGTTGATTAATGCCCCAGCTTTAGCTCTCCCAGGCCCAGAAAAGGAATTGGAATTGTATGTGGACTGGTTGCAAAGACTGATTTCTCCTGTGTGAATCATTCATGAATGTGAAAATACTCTTTGGATGATCCCGTGCCCAAATTTAGGAATGGTGAAAGAATTTGCAGAGCAGAGAAAATGCATAGGCTATTTCTACTAACTTTAGATTATGCTGAAGGTACCCAGAGTTGTAATGGGCAGTGTGATCCTCTGATATGGGGCTGTGCCAGGGGAATTCTGGTGCTGGGATGTTTGCGAAGCGAGGGGATGGCCCCATTGTTTGCTCTACAGGTAACTGAGGCTCTGTTGTCTGCAGAGTTGTGCAGCCATGGCTTTGATGATAACCGATGGCAGGATTGTGTTATAGATGAGTAATGTAATAGCTGACTCTCACAATTAAGAAATAGATATTATGTGGATGTTAAAATGTATAGTGATATTATTTTAATATGTCCTCCCATAGTCCTCTTTCCCCTCCCCCCTGTAATAGCCTTAATAGTCAGGACATTTGGAGAGGGCCAGCTTATTACCAGGAGGTGCAGCATAACAACACCTTACCTCCAATCAAGATGTAAGAAAGTAATCTCCACCAATAGATAGCAGAGAAGGAGTTAACTGACAAAACTTTGGGAGGGGATAAGGTTATAAAAGGCAGAGCATCCATTTTTCAGATGAACATGTGGCTGATAGTCATGGAGACTCCCAGCACTGCAATTTTTCCTTATTGTCATAGGTTAAGAAGGAAGTGAGATTTTTGGGAGGTTGTGGTCAAACCAATCAGTGCTTGGATTTGAATATTGGCACCTGGTTTGGACACTGAAGGTATGGACCGCCTCTGAGAACACAGGGAGTTAAAATCAGAGAACTCCCAGGAGAACTCTCTCTTGGTTCCGGTCAGTGAAGGAGGTCAGACCTCCCCTGCCCAGCTAGGGCTGGGTGGGGGAGGGGAAGCCACGCGGCTGGGTGAGGTAGGCCGGAGCCTTGGGCAGAGGAGGGGGGTGAAGGCTTGGCAAGATGGAAGGGTGGAGGAGCCCTGAGAAGCATCAGGCCCCCCCTCTACCCCCCAGGAGAGAGATAGAGAGAGAGAGCCAGTGCCTGTGCTGCCTTGAGGTTTGATATGCTGGCAGCATGGCCATCCTGGGTGTTTTCTGGTTATTGCCAATTTCTTCCCTTGAAGCGATTAGCAGAATAAATAGACTCCACAATCTGATGTAGTTATGAAGTGGGTATGTATTGTCAGTGCCTGGCACAAGCGAGATAGCTCTCCTGAAAACTTGTGCCCCGAGCCCTGGTCTGAATCACATCTTTATTCACCAAAGTGTTCCATATGCATTATATTGCTCAATCTCTCCATGCATGTTCAACCTCTGGCCCCGCCTGTCCTTGCCTTTCATGGTAATTAGATCCACGCCCTTCCAAGCATGCGTTGTTCACAGTGGTGGTCTCATGGGGGTCTCTTGGTGGTCTCTGAGCCTGAACATCATGGTCTTCTTAACGATTGAACTTTTGAACTTTTCTCCTTTGCGCCTGTACTTTGGTCCCTTGGTGCTTATCTGAGTACATCTGTCGGTCTTGATGAGCTTGGAGACAGAGGAGCCCCTTTATCTGGGTTTCTTGCATTCCTTGATCTTCTCCCAGTATTGTTCTTTATGCAAGAAGCTTTAGAAATTTGCATTTTCCTATGCCCTTTGTACCATGGCAGAGGTTTCTTAAGTAAAAGGTTAAAATTCAACACATAATTCTACAAGCTAAAATTTAAATGCTTAATTCATATTGCTAACTCAAGTGAACTCCAAAAATCTCTATTTCACCCTCATCTTGTAAATCAATCATCTTGGTACCTTGAAGTCTGGTTCTCCCTGATAAGGAGGTAATAATTCTTCTCTTGGATTTTTTTTTTTTTTGGTGTCGTTACTGTTATCTCTCCTTGAGCTAGTTAGAAAAAGTATCTTACATAGTTTCTGTAGCCTAAAACTATATTCACTACACTACTTAAAAATATTAGTATAGCACGACAAAAAAAGGATTAATACAACATAACTTTCCAACATAACACATATAGTATTCATTTTAATATTTGCAAAAAGCCAATCATATCATACACATTTTTCACAGGCACCAAGTTCTGGGTGGATGACTGGCACTTGACTGTTACAGCATGAAATGGAACAGAAGGATGTGGAGTTGGGAACCTAGCCTCCCGTTTAACTGGTCCCAAGAAAGGAGCCTTAAAGGAAGCTCATGACTGTATCCAGGTAACAGATCTCTGTACTCAGCTGAGGAGGATTTGTAGGACCCCTCTGCCAAATGGGGAGAGGGTGTTTATTAATAGGCCTTCAGGGGTGGTGGGACGAAAACAAGTTATCAAATATACTATAGTAAAGGGAAGGGAATTACAAGAAGGGGAGAAGCTACCATGCACATAATCAGCTCAAACAGCGAAACTGAATGTGCTTGTGAGAGCCTGGGAATTATACCAAGACAAGATAGTGAATGTTTTTACTGATTCTAAATATGCATATGGGGTGATACATGCGTTTGGGAAACTATGGGAAGAAAGAGGTTTATTAACCTGCAGGGGAAAAGCATTAGCTCATGAGAGCTTAATTACTTGCTTGTTGGAAGTGGTGGATTTACCAAAAAAAGTAGAAACAAGTGTCCTTAAGGGACATCAGGCAGAGTGCTCAGAAGAGACAATAGGTAATCAACTGGTCAATGGAGATGTTCAGAAAGCAGCACTTCTGCCAGAGATCTCTGGGATCCTCCCTTTGCTTCCTGTGGCTCTGCCATGTCCAGGGGGAGGGGGGAAGTGGTGGTGCTGATGCTGTCTTTTCCACCAGAGGAGCTTGAGATAATTAAAAGTGAGGCAGAGGAAAGAGGGGATATTTGGTTTACAAGGAGTAGTAAACAGTGGATACCAAAAGCTCTGGCCTTACAGTTATTAAAACAGCTCCATGAAGGAAGTCATTGGGGCTCTCGAGGACTGGCAGAAGCCTTTCTCAAAATGTATGTTGCTGTGGGTCTTCTATTTGTTTTAGCAAAACAAGCTACTAAGAGGTGCCTGGTTAAAGTTAAGGCCAGCCTGCAAAGGAGATTGCAAGGCAGGGAAATTACCTTGGGCTATATGTCCTTTCCAGGGATGTTGGGTGTATTTTACTGAGATGTCCTAGGCAAGAGGGCTTAGATAGTGGTAGTGATATGCCGGCTGGCAGGGTGGCCAGAGGAGTTTCTAGTCACTTCAGCAACTATTTGATCGGTTAACAAATGATTTCTGAATATGGGATTGGGAAGGCAGTGGACTTGGACAGGGGAATTCATTTTGCAGGGGGATCCTTCAAGGGATTATGGCTGCTTTGAGAATTCAGTGGGACCTCCGTACCCCCTGGCACCCTGAGAATTCAGGTCAAGTAGAATGGATGAATGGAGAAATAAAAGAAACACCCTTTGAAACTAGTGACAGAAACTAAAATGCCATGGGTACGGCTTTTGCCATTAGCTTTGGCAAGAATATGAGCCAAACCTGAGAGAATATTCAGTTGTTCTGAATCGTTAAAACCAAAAATCATGGACAAAGACGCTCTAACTAGTCAAAGTTAGAAAGTGGTATGTTTATTCCGCCGGTGGGTGGCATGGGGGGGTTGTGAGAAACAACCGCTCACTTTGAAAATTTAAAAATGTTTGTTAAACCTTGACAAAAATACAATAAAAGGACTATAGAAGGAAAAATTTGCGGCACTGGGAACTGCCCTCGTGGATACCATGTGGCTGGTTCATCTCCAAGATGGATGCTCAACCCTGGCCCCTCCCAAAGCCTGTCACTCAGCTCTTCTTTGCCATTTATCGGTGGAGACTGCTTTCTTGTAACTTGATTAGAGATCAGGTGTTGCCATGCCACACCCCCTAAGCAACAAGCTTTTCTATTCCCAACTGCCCCATGCAAGGGGCACACATGCATGCCTACTTTTTACCTGTCCTAGACAACCCCAGCTGTCTGATGGTAACAATACAGGGTGGGAAAGGAAACTATGGGGAGAACAGAGGACATCTAAACTACAATAACATAACTACACATCACTAAAGCTTTTCTTAATATTTACACAATAGTTATCCCTTAATTGCGAGAGCCAATTATCTCATTATTCATCTATAACAGGGTAATTCCCGAAATGCGTGACTGCGGCGTTCAAGGATTTTTGCCTTCTATTTATTTCCCAAAATAATACATATGCATAACCCCAGCACCTCCCATCCCTGCTTTGTATTAAAATGAGGATGCATGCCTACTTTTTACCTGTCCTAGACAACCCCAGCTGTCTGATGGTAACAATACAGGGTGGGAAAGGAAACTATGGGGAGAACAGAGGACAATTGGTTCCAACCCTCAACTCAAATCTTAACTTTTTAAAATCACGATTCAGTTCCCTTTTGAATTGTTTGGGATTCTTACCCTGCTAATTTTCATTGCAGCAAGGAGGTGAAGATGTATATTTAAACCAGTATGTGGCCAGGATACTGTGTCTCATGAAATCTCTTTGACAGGAAGCCCAGTTAGCACTGATATTGCCTTTGGACTTTGCTGTTCATAACATCTAACCAGGGGATTTAGTCCTGGTTAAGGAGTGAAAAGAAGTACCACTGGTGGCGAAGTGGTGTGGACCTTTCCAAATGTTACTGACCACAGAAACAGCCGTCAAGACAGCTGAACACAGGTAGACCCATCACACTCGGGTCAAGGTCTCTGAAACCCCAGAGATTTGGACATCTCAGCTGGAAGAGAAGGCTCGGAGGCCATGACTGACACTCTGCAGGAGTGCACCACAGCAACAGCCAGTGCGTCAACATCAGGGGAAGCCTCGTGTGTCTACCCACAGACTGTCTGCTGAAATAGTCTGTATGGACATTACTCCTTTCAGATCTCCAGTCACTGGGGGCTAATTCTTGCTGTCATTGTTTTCTTTTCTGTTAAGTTGTTTCTGTGCCTTCACTCACCACAGGTGGTGGGGAAGACAACATAAGAATTAGATTAGGAAATCAGATTACACCATTAGAATGTTTTTCTTAATAATCATACCTTTATATTGTCAATTAGGTTTGGGCCAAAAGTGGGAGAATAATTTTTTAGTCTAAAGAGAAGTAGAAAAAACCTTTAACCTTATCAGTTGTTTGATCTGAAGAAGGCCAGGAGGATCTAACAACAGGCCATGGGTGGCCAACATGCCTATTGCAGGTTACCTCCACTGGTCAGGAATATAAGATATATTAGACTGTTGTTCTTTTGCTACCACAAGTTCAGGGAAATCAGTTAGAAAGAAGGGGGAATGTGTGGAAAATTAAATGACTCAAACTGCTGTTTGCAAATAGATGACAATGAAAAAGTGGTGAAACAAATAACAAAGGGAATAAGAAAGCTCATATACTGATCCAACCATGAAAAGGATGGGAATGGGACATGTTTTCGTGGTTACCTGGTGGACTATGGGTTAAACAAATGCTTTTTTCCTCTTATATGCTGTAGTAACTAATCTTTTTACCATGTATGATCCCTTGCTTAGTGCAACTTATTCAACATGGGATCAAAGGGATGCAGATATTAGTCATGCCTACAGATCCAGAAATGGCTACAGAAAGACAGAAAATAATGCCACTGCCAATAATTGCAAAACCAAAAAGGACCCAGGAACAGAAAATTAAGTCAATGATAACCAAGATTTGTAAAGAAAATTATTGAAAAAATAAAAGAGGAGAGATTGAAAGGAATGAGAGATTTGTCTTTACAAACAAACTGTAGGTCTGCTGATAAATAAAATTGGATACTGAGAGATGAAAGAAACAATGAAAAGAACCATAAATTCCATAAAGAATTCCACTGAGTGACACAAGGAAAAGACAAAGTGGGGAGTTATACATTAGAAGGGGGTCTTAGAAATTAGGCATTTCAGGAAAATCTGTACCTCTCAAGTACCTCAGCCAATGGGGAAAGAGAGAGGGACATACAGTTGGAAAAATAGGATAAAAAGGAGGCTGCGTCCTCCAAAAATTTGAGAGACCCCAGGGCAAATGCCCCATGTCCTCTCCCTTTTTTTTTTTAAATAAATTAACAGGACTCCTTTCTCCTTTTTGGACATAAACTTCTGGTGTTTGTGGATTAATATTCCTGACAAGGACAAGAACTGGAAATATGCAATATAAAAAAAATTACTGGTTTTGTGTAATTTCAGAACAAAAAGCAATTAGTACAATGTAGGGGGTCACAGTGTGGTGTGATAAAAAAGAGAATCTTAACAGTGAGGGTCCAGGATAGTGGCAACATTGCAGGACATGGCAGCCCCACCTATAGGGCTTCCATAGACACAACAACATTACCGACACCCCCAAGATCGTGCAGTGTTATCAATGGGTGGTGTGGTGATTGGCTCTTGCAAATGAGGAATGGAAAAGTAGGCCATTGATAATTAGAGGAATAAAAGAAACTACTCCACAAAATCAGAACATTAGTAAAGCTTTTGGTGAACAACAAGAGAAAGACGAAACCCCCATAGAATAGTTAGAAAGACTCAGGATAAATATGAAACAATACTCTGGCATAGACACAGAGACAATAGCCAATCAGGTGCTATTAAAGGTCAACTTTATCACACATGCCTGGCCAGATATCCAGAAAAAGTTACAAAAACTTAAGGATTGGCAGGAACGAGAATTAAATGAACTACTGAGAGAAGCTCAAAAAGTCTATGTTAGAAGACAAGAGGAGAAGATAAAAACAAAAGCCAAAGCTATGGTAGCAGCTGTAAGAGAAAAGAATCAATCTGCAAGAAGTAGGACCCCTCGACAAGGTAAGGGGGAGGTCAACAGAAGATGTTCAAAAACAGTAACAGGCAGGGCGAAATGAAAACAAAAAAACTAAAATCAAAGTCACATATGTTTTTACTGTAGAAGAAAGGAGCATCTAAAGAGAAATTTTCTTCAAAAGAGTAAAGATCTAAAGTTTATTTAAAGAAGTACAAAAAGGAAATAGAAAATTAAATATGTCAAAGACTCTATCTCTTAAAGACAAAATACCATCATGAGCCCTTAATAACCCTAAAATTGAATCCCCAAGGAGAAAAATTTGAGTTATTAGTTGACACAGGAGCCAAGAGAACATGTGTATGTAAAACCCCAAAAGAGATGTGAGAAGAGCCAAAAATCTTTACAAGTAGTGGGGAAGGGTAAAAGGAGAAGACCTTTGAACACCTGTTATTAAATAAAGTGACCTTTAGGGAAACCATAAAACAGAAATGGGAGATATATTATTAGTACCAGGGGTGGGATGTAGTCTTAGAAGGAATTTGCAAGCACAATTAAGAATTGGGGTACTGCCAAAAGAAGGAAAAATGGTAATCAAACTGTTCAAATTAAAAGAAGATGATGAATAAAGGATAAACCAGATTATATACACCGGACCAGAGAATCAGGATAAATTAGACATAATTCCCATTACAATTAAAATAACTAATGAAAGTCACCCAATCCAAGTTTGTAAGTACCCTATTTCCTCAGAAGAACATAAAAGATTACAATCTGTTATTGATTCTCTGATAAAACCAGAACCCTCAAGCCATGTATGGCCCCACATAATACTCCTACTCCATCTGTTAAGAAATCAGATGGTACTTATAGATTAATACAAGAATTAAAAAAAAAAAAATGAAATTACTATTGACCAATATCCCATAGTCCTTAATCCATACACCCTTTTAAATCCTGGAATAAACAACCATTAATACCACAATGAGGAAGTCCCTTTCAGGTACTGATAACAACTGAAATAGCCATCAGAACTGCCGAACAAGGGTAGACCCCACCAACAGAATTAAAAGACCTATAGACAAACTGTCAATGGACTGTAACATCATCACCTGAACAGCTGAAGAAGACCCTAAAGTAGGACACTAATCTCCGATGTGGCAAGCAGACCACCCTCCCATTGAAGAAAATAGGGAAGTTCATTGCAAACTATATTGGTGGTTCGAGATACCCGAAGAACAAAAAATATAAAAACTCTGACATCATTCCTGAAATAGTTAGATCTCTCCACAGATGGGGAGGTCTGGGTTATAACCTCGGAAGTCAAGGAGATTTTCACCTTTGCGTGCAAGACACCAAAAGAATAAAACTCTGCTTGGCCTTTTAAAATCCATGTGTAGGAGTGTGCCCCCTGTTGACAGAGTGACAAAACTATCCTTTGTCCCCCTAAAAAGGAAAGAAGCCCAGAAGCTTGTCTCATCAATTAGGTGAAAAGCCACCTCATAGGACCCAGGGGACTTCACCTCAGACTTAAGGGTGGCTAATTGGATAGAAGCCAAAAAGTCCTGCCTGGACAATTTAGTAGAAAAAGAAGAGAACAAAGAAACTAATCACTTTTGTGAGGTGTTTTACCAGGAGAAAGATTCCTTGCACCTGGCTTGGTTTTTTCTGTTTGTTATTTTGCCTTTTATTAAACCTTTTTGTTTCCAACACTGCAGCAGAAGCCATCCTGCTTATTTTTATGCCTCCAAAGGTAGCTGAGCTATCTTGGGTGTGATATAGGCCTCCGAGAGCTTATTAGACCTGGCTTGAGGAAGATATAACTTCCATGAAATTCTTCCTAACTACATTCCCTGTCTGAAACATCCCAATGTGACACATTCTAGTTTGGTTAAATATAAATACAAAAAGTATAACCAATATTAATATGATAATTCTTCCAACAGACAATCGCACTATAACCAATTGAAGAGAAACTGTGATTATAACTGTGTACAATTTCAAACTATTGTTGCCTAAAAATAAAAAAATTAACCAAAACTGAATGGGAAGAGAACATCAAAAAGAGTCAAAACCTGTATTTCCAATGCCAGCAAGAACTCTGCATAATGTGGATGTGAGTCTACAAGGCCAGAGGACAAGACCAGATAGATACCTGTATTTACCACAGAAAAGGCCAACTGTAGACAGTAACCCCATAGGCTGTGTCTGTGGGATTAAAAGTCCTACTGGATCTCTGATACTTATTCTACTCCTTATTTGTTCAGAGACTCAAGCAAACACCTGCTGGAAATGTTATCAAAATCTATGTTATAGAAATACCCAACGTTCTTGTCTAGTGACCCATACTCACATAAATAGTGTTTCTTATGACTCGAAAACCTAGAAACTTACAAACAAACCTACTGGGTGGTGAAAAATATAAGATTTAGAAAAATAAAAAATTAGTTAAGATGCCCATGGAGATAAAGATGGATTTGTTTTTTGCTAAGGCTAGGCATTAAGATGTCTTAAATGGAAGTAGAATACAAGATCTAGTAAAACAAGAAATAATGCAAAATACCACCAAAAAGCCATCAAGCCCACCTATATCCACCCAAATACAAAAACCAGACCTATACAAAGATACAAGAAATACTGGAGAATGAAATAGAAACAAAACCTATTTGTAAACCTAAAAGAAAAAATAAGCTGGAATTCAACCTCGCTAACTGTTAGGTATGCGGAGGATCATTAATGACTGAAGAGTGACCATAGAAAAGAGTAAATTTAAACCCTGTAGAACTACTAAAATAAAATTAAACTGAAAAACAAAAGACTAGTAAACCTAAAAAATAGATACTAAACTCTGAAACTATAAAAAAGAGTACATTTGGAAAACTGAGAAAGCCTTCTCTAAGAAAGTCAAAAAGACCCCTTGTAAAAGATATAAAATAACTAATGGAACAAACACCTGGTAAGTCCCCTCAACTCCTCAACAGATTGGAGAATGAACAATAACTCACAGCATCAATATGATAGAGAGAAAGCTCTTTTCCAATGCAATGTGTATTCTTCCCCAAAAAAAATCAACCCATATTAAGATATTGTCACTATAGAGCGCGACACGGCACAAAGCACCCAGACTCCATCAGAAGGGTGTATGAGAGAGATTTATTGCAGCAACATGTTGCTTTTATAGTTTTTCAAGATATTTACATTTACCTAACAGAAACATACATTGCCCATTGATAATAAAAAAGAATCAAAGTTCCCAATAGGTAACCAGGGAGCCACATCATTCTGTGAGCCAGCTAATGTCCATATATTTTAAGTTTCCCTCTTCCATCATGTTGCCATAGTGATAGCCTTGATGTGTTCCTTGAGAGAGATACAGGGCTTTCCTTATCTCCAGAAGGCTTTGTCCAATCTCACTTGAGGCGACTCCCTCTGCATTCCCCCTTTTTGTTTTTGTACCTCGCGCTTCAACACACCATGGGCACATTCAA
>NW_024525246.1:0-1482 GCF_017590135.1 Pyrgilauda ruficollis
TCAATGGCTACAATTTCAATGGATATATTAGCTGAGGTAATTCTTTGTCTTTCTGTCTAAATCACGTGGGACAAACCTCCTTTCAGATTTGTCTGCCTGTGTCTCAGGACACCTTTCTGTAGATGGTACTAAAATGATTGAATGTTAGACACCTAATCCAAGAAATGATAAATCCCAATCCAAAATACCCTAACATAATCAGAGACAAATACTGCTTCCTTCTCCATATCAGCCTTGTGGAGGAATTTTCTCCTTCTCAGAACAAAGAAAGCTTTGAATCATATGCCATGAATTACTGCTTGAATCTGGGAGGAGGGAAATTTGTAGCAACACAAGCATGAATTGATGTCCATGGAGAGTCCTTCGTGGGTGAAGGCTGCATCTTTTTTTGGTGATCAATAAGCAATAACAGTTTTCTCTCAGGTGTTCTTTAAAACTGTGTTTTCATGACCGTGTTCACCCATTTTCTCTTCCTTTTGCTAGTGTGGATAAGGACCAGGTTGCAGTTTTCTTGTGTTACATTTGTGCAGCCTCAATCTCTATATAAACGGAGTCTTTTCCCTTAAAGTCCTATGTGACACCATAGTAAAAATTAAGGAATACCATAAACAAAGGAAAAACATGGAATTTCTGTGTCTAAACTGGATTATCTTCTGTCTATGAGGACAAAATCACTGATCCAAGGATTTGCAACGTCTGGCCACTGTATATATAGATATTTATAACATCCAGAGAAACAGAGTCTAATGTAAATATCTCTTAATGCAGATGGTTACATTGCCCTTGGCTCCATATATAATCAATATAATTTGACAGGTATATCTAGGTTCTGTTCCATTCTAAGATAAAAAACTAAAGATAAATGAATTAGACTTAAAGACAACTATTTATTTTAATTGAATAATAAGGGAGATTAGGGGGAATTTAAGCTTCATATGAAGACCATCTTATCTTCATTTGACCAGAAAAATTCCACTTTTCTCTTTAGAGGAATATTTCTACTCATCTAAAGTTTAAGATTTGGAAACACCTCTTCCTAAGAATAATAGGAGTTAAACTCCTAAATGAATTTAACAAGAGGATTGAAAACTTTATGAATAACATAATATCATATAGAAGTCATGCAGTAGAAGGCATATAATCTCAATGGTCTTTCATAAATATATTCATAAATCATCAACAGATGTATAAGAATAACTTTACTAAAGAATTGTGCCATTGATTTATTTTTCCTTTATGTATCTTTTAAAGAGTTTTAGCACAGCTGAAAATTGTGTCTCTTTCTTTTGGATCAGCTCTATTTAGAGCATAGTAACAACAAATCAAGTTGCAGCTTGATAATAGTTTGAGACAATCCATTTTAAGCTGAGAGTGCTCTTGGAAATTCTGCATGAAACCCAGCTATTCCAGACTGGGAATTAGGAAACTTTTTTTTCCAAAGTGTATTCTTGCACAGAATGGAGAGTCCAAGGGCTGAAAAAA
>NW_024525247.1:0-1497 GCF_017590135.1 Pyrgilauda ruficollis
AGCTCGGTCCGTGCTGCAGCCGCCCTGCGCGCTCCAGCCCCCCACAGACGGACAGACTGACACACAACCCCGCCACCCCCCGGCCCTGCCCTTGTGCAGAGATCACGCCGCGTCTCAGCACAACAGGGTGAGGTGGGCTGGAATTGCTGGGACAAATAGGAGAGAGGAAAGAGAGGAAAAAGAGACGGGAAAGAGAAAAGGAACTCCTCTGGCCCGTACGGGGATCGAACCCGCGACCTTGGCGTTATTAGCACCACGCTCTAACCAACTGAGCTAACCGGCCACTTGTACGTTTATTCCCCTCCGGGATAAATAAAGACAACCCCATGCCAATGTTCCACCTTCGACTGTAGTAGCAAGGTCGACAGACTGGACGAGGAGCCGCCTCACCCCCGGGAGCACCGGAGCCGGGCCGCGCATACGGAAACACACGCTTAACTCCTCAGCAAAACCAAAAGCGAATCGGAAAACGTTTCCCTGCCTAGAGAGAGATGCAGCGCCTGGTAGGGAACAACTGTAACGCGGAATCAGAGAGAACTTCGCCTATACGTCAATAGGCTAATACTTCTTGAAGTTTACTAAAATATGATTCCAGTTTATTTTGATTAAAATATTTGAACATTCTTAAAAAGCATCTACTGTTCTAACACAATGCTAGGATCCTGGTTTGCACGGACAAAAAATTCACCTTTTCCTAGTGTTTTGTTTTTTACTACATATGCTGCATAGAAAAGAACTTTTCTGCTCACCATTGAAGCCTACGTTAAAGCACGGGATGTCTGTTTAGCAAGAGGCAAACACCGGCGGCGGGGACAGGGAGGGGATGACACAGCTCTCCAAATTGCAGGGTTTTGGAGACAGCTCGGTGAGAACACAGCCCCTGGTCTCTGCCCGGGCTCTTCTCTCTGCCGGGCTGGAGGTTCGGCTGCTCTCCGCATCCCGCAGTGGCGCGCAGGATCCGCCAGGGATCAGGCCATCACCGGGGATGAATCTGAGCCCGCCGGGGCGCTGCTCCGGCCGCGGGAGGCTTGGCAGCAGACAGGGCCCGCCGCTGGATTTACGGAGCACGTCTCTTGTCCCAAGGGACAGGATCTCCTTAACCCCTCACCCGCGGGCGGCTCAGCCCCGCCATCCCCGGGGAGTCGAGACGCAGACTGACACCTCGAGGCGAGGTATTTCGGGTTTTACTCTAGTTTGCGCAAAGCAGGGAATATAATAAAATACCTAGGTGGTATCCCACAAAAGTCTAGCCCAGTGATCATCAAAACTTCACACTCGCTATACCTTTTTAACAAACAAAGGCATCAGCATTCCTCCGTTACCAACTATGTAAGTTTTCTATTAATTAGTATTCAAACCACTATTTGGTAGTAGCATCTCGCTTCTCATGCTAATTAGTCTTTATTTCCGGTTGAGTCTGGGGTCCCTTCTGGGTAGGTGGCCAATGGGTTGCGCCCTCGCACCGCCGAAATTGTTTCCCCCAGTTACTGCTCCATT
>NW_024525248.1:0-1499 GCF_017590135.1 Pyrgilauda ruficollis
AAAAAAAAAAAATTAACTCAGCACTTAAAACCAAGGTAAAGTGCTTGGAATAGCGCATTGCATCTCTTTCTTAATGGCAATCCCACTATTCCCTAAAGTTTGAGGAAGTTCTTCAAAGCAGCAACAGGTTTTTGGCCAGCTGCTCAATTGTTTGCTGTAGTACAAGACAGGACTAACACTAAACCAAGTACCTTTAAAGTGACCAGAAACCAGCAGATTGCAGTTGGCTTCTCTTACAGACACATCTCTAAACAATCTTGGCTCCCGTGACAGGTCCCATCTCATGCACCCTGGGATCCACACACGAATAAATGGACTAAGCAGCATTGCTGAAATCCTGCTGCACTTGCTTAACTGCAATAATATTTCCCAAGAGAGCTGTACTTTGTGTCAGTTCTGCTCTCCTTCAATCCTGCAGCTCCTCTGCTAGTTTCTGCTCCAGACTCAGCACAGACTACTCAAAAAATCAGAAAACAGGGACTCAGAACTATTTCAACAGTTAAGCTTTCCTCTGGAATAGAACCAACCATATGAATCATACAATACAGAACATTTCCCTGATTTTGATTTTAAACAAAAAACAAACCCACACTAATAAAAAGACCTTAATACATTGATAAAGCATTTACCAGGTCAATGAATAAAATGGTTGAGGTTTATACCAAAGGAAAAAAACCCAAACAATTCTAGGTGGCAGATAATAGGCACAGCACCCTGTGTCACATTTTATGTCTTGAAGTAATGGGGACGTTTGGACAAGTATTTATCAAAACAAAGACTACAGTGGCCTGTGAGGATAAAGAGCCACATTTTTTAAATGCCAACCGGTCAGTAACTCATTGTGACTTTTAAAGACTGGACTCAAGGACACTGGCAAAAGCAAGATTTGATAACTGTAGCTATACTATCAAACTTCTAACATGTGAAACCTATTTTGATGGCCATAACCAGCAAGACACATTCCTTAGTGCATACATTTATAACACTCAGGTTCATTACACTGGGTGATTTAAAGTGACCTGCAGAAAAACTGGTTTGCAAAGGCAGACAAGAAAACTTCAAGGCCACAAACAGTAGAAGGGGGAAAACTGAACAAGCACTTGCTAATAATAATAATAATTCAGTTTATGCACTTGTGTATCCAGACCTAGCCAAGCCAATAGAAACTGAATGAAAAACTTGAAAGTACAATTGAGCAAGACTTCAAAAAATATCTATCACTTAAGAGACCAATTTCATATGCACGTGAATTTAGTGCACATGCACTAGAAATTTAGAACTGAAATAATTGAATAATGAAGCAGGAGGATGAGTCCGTACCACTGACACAAGATTATTTTTTTCTCTTAATACAATGAAGAAATCTCTTCTATTAAAGCAATTGTTTTCCTTAATACTGCTAAATTGCACTAAATATTAACCTTCCTAAAACTGCATAATGACAAACCCTAATAAAAAAAACTTGGGACAAGAAAAAAACACTGATATATATATATAGA
>NW_024525249.1:0-1481 GCF_017590135.1 Pyrgilauda ruficollis
ACTCTGTATATAGTGTTGCCATCAAAATAATCTGCTTGTGGTGCTCATTTAAAAAGAGAGAAGCATGTCAGTCTTGGAAGCATCCAAGATTATTCTGTTTAAGTGGGTAGCTCCATAGGGAAAATCACTTATTGTTTTCCCCTTGCTTTCCCACCCAGTGATTCACAAGTCATTCAATCTCTTATACTTACTTCATTCTGCAGTGCTCTTCCCAGGCAGTGACTGGGGCCCCTCTCAGCAGCCAAGGGATGAGCTGGTTAGTACTGTGGAGCAGGAGCCTGGACACTAGCCCTAAGTGAAGAGCCATCAACACACAAAGGGTTCATCTTTCCACATTTTTCCCCTTGAAAACTTCATAGTGAGAAAATGCATTTGCTGTGCTGATGTTCCTATCAGAAACTGATGAATGAATTAGAAAAAAATCTTCATTTCCATCCCTTTGCCCTTTTCCACTTTCTGTGTTTGGTTCAATGCTGGATCATAAGTGCTCCTGCAGAGAGGTGGTTTTTTCCCTATGTATGTTTATGGTGCTTATTTTAATATTTACATTAATTAGTATAAACAGCCTTTTTCATGAAAAGTTGCAAAAACTTTGTAACCTGGATGCTGCCCTTGGATCACTTGTTCATTTTCAGATGGCCCCTGAACTCAAAGCAACAGCCAGGTTGCATCCTCTGGCTTGTCTTTTAAGCATCATCTCGCTGTTGACAGTCATTCTTCTCCAGATGGAAAAATTCATGTCTGAGTGCACAACATTTTTATATTGGGGATTTATTTTGGATAGGTAATTTCATTTCTTTTCTACAGTTTTGAAATGCTGCAGAGATAATGAGCAGTGTGCCCCATTTCAGATCTGGCATGAAGTGCTGCAGAATTTCCATGCTGATTCAAGTGGCACAGCCATTCATTTGTCATACAGCCAGTTGGAGAAGTTGTTTATAACTCAGCAAATTCAGTTGGTTTCCATCTCATACTATTTTCCAAAAGATTTCACACCCGATTTTAATTTCTTTTTAAAATTCTCTTTTTGCAATATCTCATACTTTTTGAAGTGACCTTTGCTTGCAAAGGGGAGAGCAATAATCTCAGAGAAACATGTAAATCTCTGGACTGTCTTAATCCTTCTTTTTTGGCTTCTACTGCTGATGCTCTCAAAATTTTCTTTTTGGGACCACTTTTTAGAAGTTGCCAATAATCAAGAAATGGAAAACTCATATTGCAAACAGTAACTGTTATATTTTTGTTGGTTCAGGTTGTAGCTAATAGCTCCCATATAACTCTCAAGAAAAAAATTTTTCAGAAGCTCTATCTTAGCAGCACATATTAACCTCTGCAATTTCACCTACAAATGCTGAATTGAAGTGGTTTACTAAAAATTCCTCTACTTCTATCAGAAAGAAAAAAATCACTCCTTATCTACTTTGTACATTCCTATATTGTTTTATTCTAGGTTTGTCTATATAAGGTTTGAACAGTGAAAA
>NW_024525250.1:0-1476 GCF_017590135.1 Pyrgilauda ruficollis
GTATCAGCCTCTGTTCAGCTGCTGCTACAGCCGCTCATTTGCAGTGTTTAGCTGAACGTCCTGCAGATGGGGGAACACTGACACAACCTGGTATTACTGAGAACAGGCCTTGCCAGGCAGAGCAGGGACCCCACAAGAGCTTCAGGATGACTCACCTGTCCCCCTTCCTGTTGGCCACGTCGTAGGGCCGCAGGAAGTCCAGCTTGCTCTTGCTGATGACGCAGATGTCGATGTTGCTGCCGGAGCCCAGGTCGTTGTAGATGCCGGCTGCGATGGCGTCGCGCACGAGCTGCTTGGCCTCCTCCTCCTGGCAAAGGCACAAAGCTGTCACTGCCCCAGTGCTGCCTCTTCCCAGGACTGTGTCCCTGTGCCTGGGGAGGCTGAGCTTGGAACAATGATACACCAAACCCAACCACCAGGTACCACAGTCAAAACGCTGGGATTGGTTACGTTTGTAACACTGAAGTGAAACTGAAGAGGAACTTCTGCTACAGTAATGACCTAAGACACAGTGCCCGTGTTACACAACAGCATTCAGGAGTATCTTTTACACAGAAACAGTTCAAATTCATCAAAATATCCATTAGAATATTACAGCAGGTCTGTAAGATCACATTCCCCCTTGCCAGTACCCCATGACTGGTGCTGCTGTGGAGGCCTGGGGAGCACTGATGGGACTGGCAGCGTCTCCAGCAGCACTGGCTCCCTCTGCAGCTGCAGGGCTGGGGCTGTTCCAAACGAGCTGATGGAAGATGTACCCACGCTCAGCTCAGAGCCATCAGGAACCATCTGACATGGCCTCAGCTCCCAGGCTGGGGAGCAGGAAGAAATGTGGCAAACCAACTTTCTTGATGTATCATTTTAAATTTTCACTGCCAGAGCCCCTCAGCCCAGCCCTGCACCCTTCCCATGGCCTTGGAGAGCCCTGACCATCAAGGGGACATCCTGCACCCTCAGCTCCACTGAGCCTGTGCCCCTGTCACCTGGCCAAAGGGTCAGAATGCAAGGAAAACAGATTGAGTCCATATAAATACATATATGGACACATACATATATCATATACATACACAAACCTTTTCAGTAGCCTAGAAAGCACAAACCACAGAATGCAGACCCCTTACTTCCTCTCCAAGGTGTGTTACTTACTTGAAAACTAGAGCTGCCTGTTCCAGAAACAGTGAGGCTGGCACACATCCAGGACACAGAGGTGTGGACTCTCTGTCCCAGGTTGTGCAGCAGTGGCTGCTCAGCTCACCCAGCAGATCCTGCTGGAATGCTGAGGCTCCCAGGCTCACTCCTCATTGCTTTGCTGCTATTTCACACCTTGGAATAATCTTCTGCCACCAGACACCAGGAACAAGAGATGGGGTCAACGCTGAATTTGATAAATGCAGCTTTTCCAGCGTGCCTCATTTCACAGCCTGTGTGTGCCAGGGCCTGCCATGTGACAGCAGCAGTGCCAGGAGCAGCAGTGCC
>NW_024525251.1:0-1480 GCF_017590135.1 Pyrgilauda ruficollis
CAAACCCCCCGAAGCGACCCCAGCCCCCCGGCTGACCTGCACGGTGTACTTGCAGACCCCCAGCGTGTTCCAGAGCTTGATGGTCTTGTCGCGGGAGCCCGAGACGATCTGGCGGTTGTCGGAGGAGAAGGCCACGCTCAGCACGTCCTTGGTGTGGCCCACGAAGCGCCGCGTGGTGGTGCCCCTGCGGATTGGGGGGAAACGGGCACAAATCGGGAAAAAAACCCGGGAAACAGGCATAAAGGGGGAAAAACCTGGGGAAATAGGCATAAAGGGGGAAAAAACTGGGGGAAATAGGCATAAAGGGGGAAAAAAACCTGGGGATTGGGGGAAATAGCCACAAAAAGGGAAAAAACCTGGGGAAATAGCCATAAACTGGGAAAAATACCCTGAGGAAATAGCCATAAACTGGGAAAAAACCCCAGGGATTGGGGGGAAACGGCAACAAATCGGGAAAAACCCGGGGAAACAGGCATAAAGGGGGAAAAAACCCTGCGGATTGGGGGGAAACGGGCACAAATCGGGAAAAAACCCCGGGGAAACAGGCATAAAGGGGGAAAAACCTGGGGAAATAGGAATAAAGTGGGAAAAAAACCCCAGGGATTGGGAGGAGATATTGATAAACTGGGAAAAAACCCCGGGGAAACAGGCATAAAGGGGGAAAAAAACCGGGGAAATAGGCAAAAAGTGGGAAAAAAACCTGGGGAAACAGGCATAAAGGGGGAAAAAACCCCGGGGATTGGGGGAAATAGCCACAAAAAGGGAAAAAACCCTGGGGAAATAGCCATAAACTGGGAAAAAACCCCGGGGATTGGGGTGAAACGGCCACAAATCGGGAAAAACACCCAGGGAAACAGGCAAAAAGGGGGAAAAACCCTGGGGATTGGGGTGAAACGGCCTCGGATCAGGAAAAAACTCGGGGATTGGGGGGAGATATTGATAAACTGGGAAAATACCCTGGGGAAATAGCCATAAACTGGGAAAAATACCCTAAGGAAACAGCCATAAACTGGGAAACATACCCTGGGGAAATAGCCATAAACTGGGAAAAACATCCAGGAATGGGGATAAAATACCCAAAAACTGGGAAAAGCATCCCGGAATTGGGATAAAATAGCCATAAACTGGGAAAATCACCCAGGAATTGGGAAAAAATACCCATAAACTGGGAAAAGCATCCAGGAACTGGGATAAAATAACCAAAAACTGGAAAAAGCACCCAGGAATTGGGGTGAAACAGCCATAAACTGGGAAAAGCACCCAGGAGTTGGGATAAAATAGCCAAAAACTGGGAAAAGCATCCAAGAATTGGGATAAAATAGCCATAAACTGGGAAAAATATCGAAGAATTGGGGTGAAGTAGCCATAAACTGGGAAAAGCACCCAGGAATTGGGATAAAATACCCAGAAACTGGGAAAAACATCCAGGAATTGGGGGGAAACAGCCATAAATTGGGAAAATCACCCAGGAATTGGGGTA
>NW_024525252.1:0-1480 GCF_017590135.1 Pyrgilauda ruficollis
TCCTACGGCTTCCAACCCTTCTACATGTCGCTGGAAGAGGATGCCAATATCCAACCCAACCCAACCCGATTCATCCCCCCCAATCCAATCCAACTCAACTCAACCCAACCCAACCCTTTCCGACCCATCCCAAGCCAAGCCAACTCAACTCAACCCAACTCATCCCATCCGAAAACAATATCCAACCTAACCCAACCCGATTCATCCCCCCCAATCCAATCCAACTCAACCCAACTCAACCCAACCCTTTCCAACCCATCTCAAGCCAAGCCAACTCAACTCAACCCAACTCATCCCATCCGAACCCAACTCAACCCAATCCAACCCATCGGAACCCAACCCAACACATTCAAACCCATCCCATCCAACCCAACCCAACTCAACCCATCGCCCAACACTTTCTGATCAATAACCTATTGATAAACGCTACAACGATCAATAATCCATCGATCAATAACGCCACCTTTCCCTCACCTTCCATTTCCGGCCCAGTACAAGCTCAACTCCTACGGCTTCCAACCCTTCTACATGGCGCTGGAAGAGGACGCCAATATCCAACCCAACCCAACCCGATTCATCCCCCCCAATCCAATCCAACTCAACTCAACCCAACCCAACCCTTTCCGACCCATCCCAAGCCAAGCCAACTCAACTCAACTCAACTGATCCCAACCCAACCCAATTCATCCCCTCCCAATCCAATCCAACTCAACTCAACCCAACCCAACCCTTTCCGACCCATCCCAAGCCAAGCCAACTCAACTCAACTCAACTGATCCCAACCCGATCAATAATCCATCGATCAATAACGCCACCTTTCCCTCACCTTCCATTTCCGGCCCAGTACAAGCTCAACTCCTACGGCTTCCAACCCTTCTACATGGCGCTGGAAGAGGACGGCAAGGCGCACGGCGTCCTCCTGCTCAACAGCAACGCCATGGGTAAAACGCGCCGCGCTTTCGCCGATCCGGCGCCAATTCCACCAAAATTTGGGGAAATTTGGGGAAATTTGGGATATTTTCCGACTCCAACTTGGCTGGGCGTCATCTTTGAATTTTCCACATTTGCAGACGTCACCTTCCAGCCGACGCCGGCGCTCACCTACCGCACCACCGGCGGCATCCTGGACTTAGACTCCAACTTGGCTGGGTGTCATCTTCTTTGAATTTTCCACATTGGCAGACGTCACCTTCCAGCCGACGCCGGCGCTCACCTACCGCACCACCGGCGGCATCCTGGACTTCTACATGGTGCTGGGCCCGACGCCCGAGGAGGTGGTGCAGGAATACACCGGGGTGAGCGGATTGGGGCATTTTGGGGGATTTTTTGGGATTTTTTGGGTGTTTTGGGGGATTTTTTTTGTGAAATATTTTGGATTTTTTTTTTTCATTTTATTTTTTAGAGTGAATTTTTGGGGATTTTTTTGGGGGGGGTGAATATTTGAGGACTTTTTTGGGTGATTTGGGGAAATTTTGGGGGG
>NW_024525253.1:0-1480 GCF_017590135.1 Pyrgilauda ruficollis
CGGCCCGGCCCCACCGCCGGCGCTGCGGTGCGGGCGGCACAGCCACAGCGCCCGCCCGGCCCCGCCTCGCTGCGCGGCGCGCTGAGGAGCTCGCAGCAGGGGCAAGGTGCGGCGGTGGGAGGGGGCGGCGGCGGAGCGGCTTTGTTGGCTCGGAGGGGAGCGGCGCCTCGGCGAGAGCCCACCATGGTGCAGCAGGCGGAGAGTACGGAGGCGGAGAGCAACCTGCCCCGGGAAGCGATGGACACCGAAGAGGGCGAGTTCATGGCTTGCAGCCCCGTCGCTTTAGACGAGAGCGACCCGGACTGGTGCAAAACGGCGTCGGGGCACATAAAGAGACCGATGAACGCGTTCATGGTGTGGTCCAAGATCGAGAGGAGAAAAATCATGGAGCAGTCCCCGGACATGCACAACGCGGAGATCTCCAAGCGCCTGGGCAAGCGGTGGAAAATGCTTAAGGACAGCGAGAAGATCCCTTTCATCCGGGAGGCGGAGAGGCTGCGGCTCAAGCACATGGCTGATTATCCCGACTACAAGTACCGTCCCAGGAAAAAGCCCAAAATGGACCCGTCGGCCAAGCCCAACGCCAGCCAAAGTCCCGAGAAAAACGCGCCCGCCAGCAGCGGCGGCAGCAAGAGCGCCAAGAGCTCCAGCAAGAAGTGCAGCAAGCTGAAAGCCTCCTCCGGCTCCTCGCCTCCCAAGCCGGGAGCCAAAACCGCCCACCACGGGGACTACGCGGGAGACGAGTACGTCTTCGGCACCCTGAAAGTGAGCAGTAAGACGGTCAAGTGCGTCTTCATGGACGAGGAGGAGGATGAGGAGGACGACGAGGACGAGCTGCAGCTGCGGATCAAGCAGGAGGCGGAGGACGAGGACGAGGATGAGGAGCCGGGGCCGCAGCAGCTGCGGCGGTACAACGTGGCCAAAGTGCCGGCCAGCCCCACCTTGAGCTCCTCGGCGGAGTCCACCGAGGGGGCCAGCCTGTACGAGGAGGTGCGGGGCGGCGCCGCGGCGGCGGGCGGCGGCAGCAGACTCTACTACAGCTTCAAGAACATCACCAAGCAGGGCCCGCCGCCGCCGCAGCAGCCGCCCGGCCTCTCCCCGGCCTCCTCCCGGTCCATCTCCACCTCGTCGGCCGGCAGCGAGGAGGCGGACGACCTGCTCTTCGACCTCAGCCTCAACTTCTCCCAGCACGGCCACGCCGCCGCCGAGCTGGGGGCGGGCGCCGCCGGCGGCAACCTCTCTCTCTCGCTGGTGGACAAGGACCTGGACTCCTTCAGCGAGGGCAGCCTTGGCTCCCACTTCGAATTCCCCGACTACTGTACCCCGGAGCTGAGCGAGATGATCGCGGGCGACTGGCTGGAAGCGAACTTCTCCGACCTGGTGTTCACGTACTGAGCGGGGGCGGCGGCCAGGGCGGGCGGCGAGAGCGGCGGAGCTGGAGCGGCGCGACGCCGGCGATGATGATGATGATGATCATGAT
>NW_024525254.1:0-1479 GCF_017590135.1 Pyrgilauda ruficollis
GGGGGGCGGGGTGTCGCGTGGCCTTTAAGACCCGCTTTGAGGGGACGCTGGCCTTTTAAGAGTTCTGGGGCAAGGTGCTGGCCCTTTAAAACCCGGGAGAGAGCGCTGGCCTTTAAAGACGGTCTTTTAGGGGCACTGGCCCTTTAAGAGCTGCTTTGGGAGATACTGGCCCTTTAAGAGCTGCTTTGGGTCATACTGGCCCTTTAAGAGCTGCTTGTAGGAGACACTGGCCCTTTAAGTCTCACTTTTAGGGCACACTGGCCCTTTAAGGAGCCAAGACGGGTCTGCTGGCCCTTTAGGAGAGCTGGGGAACTGGAGGGGGGACACTGGCCTTCAAGGACGGGGGGATTCCCGGGGCCTCCCCGCTGGATTCTCCCCGCGGGGGAGGAGGGGGTTCCCCGGGGAGGAGGGCGGTGACGGCGGGGGCGGGTGATGACGCATGGGAATCCCCGTGACGTCACGACAGGGGGATTCCTGCCTCGCTGGGGGAGTGCCCAAGGGTTTAGGGGTCTCGGGGTACGCGGTTATGACACGGCGGTTTGAGGGGTCTCAGGAGTTCAGGGGGGACCCCCGAACAGGGTCTGGATGAGACACGGGGATCTGGGGAATGCCTGGGCGTTTGGCGGGGTTCTAGGAGTTTTCAGGGCTCCCCGGCAGCCCGGGGACCCCCGAACCCTCCCTTGCACACCCCCAGGTCCCCCGCGCGCCGCTCCGCCCCAGACGGTGAAGCAGCTGCTGAAGGAGCTACGGCAGCAGAAGAGCCGGGAAGGGGCGAGATCCCCGGTGGGTGACCCCCTCTCCCAGGTGACACCTCCCCCAGGACACCCCCACTCTCCTCACTGACCCTCTCGCTCTCCCCCCAGGTTTTGGCTCTGCCATCCCCGCGCCCCTCGGATGGTGAGTGACCTCCGATCCCCCAGATCCTCCCAGATCCCCCCACACCTCCTGTGCCCCTAAATATTCTCCATCCCTCCCCCCCGCCATCCCTACATCTCCCCCATTCCTCTCTCTGTCCCTCAATTCCCCTCCATGTCCCTCCCCGCAAACCTCCCCATGTCCCCCCTTCACCTGGTCTCCCCTCAGGCGCTCCCTGGCCCGCTGTCCCCGCAGTGACGCCCAGCCTCTGTGCGGTCCCACATGTGTCACCCCATGGCAGCCCGGGGGGGGCCCATGGGGGAAGGGCCTCCGGTCCGAGGGGGTTTCAGGTGAGCTGTTGGAGGGGACAGTGGAGAAATGGGGCGTGAACTGGGAGGTTAAAGGGGGGCAGTGTGGTAATTGGGTCAGTGGGGGAAAATGAGCGGGCAGTGGGGGGAGAATGGGGGGAATGGGAGACAAAGGGAGGGAAATGGGGGGGGTGAAGGGGGGCAGAACACTGGGAGGGGAATGGTGGGGCAATGTGGAGTTACATGGGGATAATGGGATGGTTAAGGGAGGCAATGGGAGGGAATGAAGGAAACAATTGGGGGCAGTGGAGGGGCA
>NW_024525255.1:0-1478 GCF_017590135.1 Pyrgilauda ruficollis
TTGGGGACTTTGGGACAAAATTTGGGACTTTGGGGAGGAAATTTGGGATCTTTGTGATGGAAATTTGGGATTTTGGGGAGGAAAATTGGGATTTTTTGGGAGAAATTAGGGGATTTTGGGACAAAATTTGGGATTTTGGGGAGGAAATTCGGGATTTTTTGGAGGAGATTTGGGATTTTTGTGATGAAATTTGGGGATTTTGGGACAAAATTCGGGATTTTGGGGAGGAAATTTGGGATTTTGGGGGAAGAAATTGACATTTATGGAAGGAAATTGGGATTTGGGGTGGAAATTTGGGACTTTTGGGGAGGAAATTCAGGATTTTTGTGAGGAAATTTGGGAATTTTGGGACAAAATTCGGGATTTTGGGGAGAAAATTTGGGATTTTTGGGGTAAGATTTGGGATTTTTGTGATGAAATTCAGGATTTTTTGAGAAAATTTGGGATTTTTGGGGTAAGATTTGGGATTTTTGTGAGGAAATTTGGGATTTTTGGGGTAAGATTTGGGATTTTGGGGAGAAAATGTGGGATTTTTGTGATGAAATTTGGGATTTTGGGGTGGAAATGTGGGATTTTTTGGGGGAAATCCGGGGATTTTGGGGACAAAATTCGGGAGTCTGGGGGAAGAAATTGACATTTTGGGGAGGAAATTGGGATTTTTGTGAGGAAATTTGGGATTTGGGGAGGAAATTTGGGAATTTTGGGACAAAATTTGGGATTTTGAGGAGGAAGTCTGGGATTTTGGGGAGGAAATTCAGGATTTTTGTTACGAAATTTGGGATTTAGGGGTGGAAATTTGGGATTTTTTGAGGAAATTGGGATTTGGGGTGGAAATTTGGGATTTTTGTGATGAAATTTGGGATTTTTGGGTACGATTTGGGATTTTTGTGATGAAATTTGGGATTTTTGTGAGGAAATTTGGGATTTTTGTGAGGAAATTTGGGATTTTTGGGACAAAATTTGGGATTTTGTGAGGAAATTCGGGATTTCTGTGAGGAATTTGGGATTTTTTGAGGAAATTTGGGATTTTGGGGAGGAAATTTGGGATTTTGTGAGGAAATTGGGGTTTTTGTGAGGAAGTTTGGGATTTTGGGGGGAAATTTGGGATTTTGGGGTGAAAATTTGGGATATTTGTGATGAAATTTGGGATTTTTGTGAGGAAATTTGGGATTTTTTTGAGGAAATTTGGGATTTTTGGGGAGGAAATTTGAGATTTTGTGAGGAAATTTGGGATTTTTGGGGTAAGATTTGGGATTTTTTGAGGAAATTTGGGATTTTTGTGATGAAATTCAGGATTTTGGGGAGGAAATTCGGGATTTTTTGAGGAAATTTGGGATTTTTGGGGTATGATTTGGGATTTTTGTGAGGTAATTTGGGATTTTTGGGGTAAGATTTGGAATTTTGGGGTGGAAATTTGGGATTTCCGTGTTGTTTCTGGGAGGTTTCAGGGTGGCAATTTGCGATTTGGGGCTGAAATT
>NW_024525256.1:0-6523 GCF_017590135.1 Pyrgilauda ruficollis
GGGGGTCCCCTCCTCCGCCTGGCCCCCCCCGCCCCGGATCGGGACCCCCGGGCTGGCCCCAAGCGCGGGGGGACATCGGGAGGGGTCCCGGGCTGTGGGGGGCGGCTCGGGGGTGTCCCCAAGGCTGGGGGGGACACACTGGGGGGTCCCCGGGGGGGTCAAGCGCCACCCCCACGGCTGGGGGTCCCCCCTCGATGTCCCCCCCCTCGTTGTCCCCGTGGCTGTTTCGGCCACGCCAACATCTGGCTGGCAGCTGGCAGGGGGCGGGGGTCGTGTCCTTGGGGGGCACCTCCGGGGGAGGGGGGTCCCCAAACCTTTGAGGGTCCCCAGAATCCTCACGGTGACAGTGGCCGGCCGGGGGGGCGTCCCGCCGTGTCCCCGTGTCCCCCCACGTGCGTGTCTGGTCGCGGGGGGCTCGGGGGGGTCGCGGGGGGGGCTCGGGGGCCCCTCCCGACCGTGGTGGGCGCCGCCCCCGCGGCTAAACCCGGCTCTAAGCTCGGCTTTGTCCGCCCTGATCCAATTTGCTCCGGGATATTTCGGGATCCAGGCGCCCCGGTGACCCCCCCGCGGTCCCCTCCCCTCCCCCGCCAGGACTGGGGGGTCCCGGGAGGGGATCCTGGGGGGCTCCAGGGATGGATCCCGGGCGGGATCCCCAGGGATGATCCCGGGGATGGATCCCGGTGGGATTCCCTGGGGTGGGACCCCAGTCCGGGTCCCGGGGCTGGATCCCGGTGCTGGATCCCGGGGTAAATCCCGGGGCAATTCCCGGTTTGGGATCCCGGGGCTGGATCCCGGGGCAATTCCCGGGGTAAATCCTGGAGCGATTCCCGGTCCAGGATCCCAGCTCAGGATCCCGGGGCGAGTTCCCAGTTTGAGGTCCCGGTTTGGGGTCCCGGTTTGGGGTCCCCGTTTGAGGTCCCGGTTTGGGGTCCCGGTTTGGGGTCCCGGTTTGGGGTCCCGCTGTGATTCCTGGGGCGGGATCCCAGCCCAGGATCGCGGGGCGCGATCCCAGGGCGGTTCCCAGTTTGGGATCCCGGTTTCTGGGGCAGGATCCCAGGGCAGGATTCCACTTTGGGACCTCGGGGCCGTTCCCGATTTGGGATCCCGGGGCCGTTCCCGGGCCCGTTCCCGGTTTGAGACCCCGGGGCCGTTCCCGGTTTGGGATCCCGGTTTAGGATCCCGAGGCCGTTCCCGGTTTGGGATCCCGGTTTAGGATCCCGGGGCCGCTCCCGGGGCCGCTCCCGGGGGTCCCGCCGCCCCCGGCCCCGCCCGTTCCCCCTTGCTGGCTCCGCCCGGGGCAGCCCGAGCCGGGGGCGGGCGGCGAAGGGGAAGGGGAAGCGGCGGATGCCCCGCGCCGGTTCCGACCGGGACCGGCGGCTCCTACCGGCACCGGTACGAGGGTCCGGGGAGGGGCCCGGAGGGGTCCTGGGGGGTCCCGGGGCGGCGGGAGCCAGGGGCGGTGTCCCGGCACCGGGCGCGGCTGCGCGAGGCACCGGGCGGTGGCGGGACGGCACCGGCGGCTCCGGGATCGCTCCGCGGCGGCACCGGGGGAGCTCTGGGACCGGGACGGCACCGGGGGAGCTCTGGTACCGGGACCGCTCCGGGACGGGACCGGGGAGGCTCCGGGACTACTCCGGGACGGGACCGGGGAGGCTCCGGGACTACGCCGGGACGGGACCGGGGAGGCTCCGGGACTGCACCGGCACGGGAGGGCTCCGGGACGGGACCGACACCGGTCCCGGGACGGGACGGCTCCGGGACCTGGGGGGGCTCCGGGACGGTGCCGCGGCCGCCGGGGCTCCCTCCCCCGCCATCCGCCCCGGCCCTCGGTCCCGTGCGGAGCCCTCGGGGGTCCCGCACCGGGAGGAACGGGGCGGGGGGAGCCCTTACCGGGGGTCCCGTCCCGAAATTTGGGGAGAGGGGACACGGGACGGGGGGGACGGGGAGCCAGCGGTGACATTCCCCGATGTCCCCACGCCTCGCTCCTCCAGCCCCCCAGGGTGCCCCGCCCCATTCCCCACGGGCTGTCTGTCACCTCCTGCCGCCCGGTGTCACCTCCTGCCACCCGGTGTCACCTCAGGCGCCGCCCCCGCCTCGATTTCCCCCAGATGTGCGCCCAGATGTGCCCCCCGTTCTTTCACCGCCACTGGGCCGTGGGTGACGCCCCTGTGGAAGGACACAGGTGACAGCAGGTGTCACCTGAGGTGTCTAAAGGTGACAATGGGTGTCACCAGCCACGGACAGGGCTGGGGGTGGCTGTCAGCACGACTGGCCCTGGGTGACACCCCGGGGTGTCCCTGGTGGCACAGAGGTGACAACAGGGTGACATTGCCGTCCCCAGGAGCCATGTCCCGGCGGCGCTGAGGCTCGGGTCACCCCAGGGTCTCCTTGGTGGCACAGAGGTGACAACGGGGTGACCTTGCCGTCCCCAGGAGCCATGTCCCGGCGGCGCTGAGCCTCGTCATCGTCACCGTCCCCCGTCACCACCATGGGGAGCATCTACAAGGAATACTTCAACCGCGACAAAATCCGCGAGCACTACAACTTCACCAAGGACGTCCTGTGGACATCCCATGGACACCCCACGGCCTCAAGACCACCCTGTGGATACTCCATGGACACCCCACGGCCTCGTGGACACCCCAAGGCCACCCTGGGGACACCCCAAGGCCACCCCATGGCCCCAGGGCCACCCTGGGGACACCCCGTGGCTTCATGGATGTCCCACAGACATCCCATGGACACCCCACGGCCTCCAGACCACCCTGTGGATACCCCACGGCCTCGTGGTCACCCCAAGGGCACTCTGTGGACACCCCAAGGCCACCCTGGTGACACCCTGAGGCCACCTCATGGCCCCAAGGCCACCCCATGGATGTTCCATGGCTTCATGGACGTCCCACGGACACCCCACGGCCTCAAGACCACCCTGTGGATACTCCATGGACACCCCACGGCCTTGTGGACACCCCAAGGCCACCCCATGGCCCGAGCCATGTCCCGGCGGCGCTGAGCCTCGTCGTCGTCACCGTCCCCCGTCACCACCATGGGGAGCATCTACAAGGAATACTTCAACCGCGACAAAATCCGCGAGCACTACAACTTCACCAAGGGCGACGGCGAGAGCGCGGCGCCCTCGCGCTGGGTGGGCTCCGTCCTCATCGTCGTCCTGTGCTGCGTCATCGTCCTGGAGAACCTGCTGGTGCTGGTGTCCATCTGCCGCAACAAGCGCCTGCACCTGGCCATGTACATCTTCATCGGCAACCTGGCCGCCTCGGACCTGCTGGCGGGCACGGCCTTCATGGTGAACACGCTGCTGTCGGGCAGCACCACCTTCAGCCTGACGCCCGTGCAGTGGTTCGTGCGCGAGGGCACGGCCTTCGCCACGCTGGCGGCCTCGGTGTTCAGCCTGCTGGCCATCGCCATCGAGCGGCACGTGGCCATCACCAAGGTGAAGGTGTACAGCAGCGACAAGAACTGCCGCATGGTGCTGCTGATCGGCGCCTGCTGGGTGATCGCCGGCGCCATCGGCAGCCTGCCCATCATGGGCTGGAACTGCATCAGCGACCTGGGCGACTGCTCCACCGTGCTGCCGCTCTACTCCAAGCGCTACGTGCTCTTCGTCACCACCATCTTCACGCTCATCCTCATGGCCATCGTGGGGCTCTACACGCGCATCTACTGCATCGTGCGCTCCAGCCACGCCGAGATCGCCTCGGCGCAGACTCTGGCCTTGCTCAAGACCGTCACCATCGTGCTGGGCGCCTTCATCGTCTGCTGGCTGCCCGCCTTCATCATCCTCCTGATGGACGCCTCGTGCCCCGTGCGCGCCTGCCGGGTGCTCTACAGCGCCAATTACTTCTTCGCCTTCGCCACGCTCAACTCGGCGGCCAACCCGGTGATCTACATGCTGCGCAGCAAGGACATGCGCGGCGAGTTCCTGCGCGTGCTCTGCTGCTGCGGCCGCGGCCGCCGCCCGCAGCCCCCCGGCCGGGCGGGGGTCCCGCTGCGCACGTCCAGCTCGCTGGACAAGGGCCCGGCCGGCGCCGCGGCCGAGCTGCCCACGGCGCCGCTGACCCGCGAGTGCACCACGTCCGTCTGAGGGTCTGGGGGTGACGTGTGGGTGGCAAGGGGGGGTTTGTGGTCAAGGGAGTCCGGTGGGTGGTCAGGGGACACGGCGTGGACACCCCGTGGACACCCCGTGGACACCCCATGGACGTCCTGTGGACATCCCATGGACACCCCACGGCCTCAAGACCACCCTGTGGATACTCCATGGACACCCCACGGCCTCGTGGACACCCCAAGGCCACCCTGGGGACACCCCAAGGCCACCCCATGGCCCCGAGGCCACCCCATGGCTGCACGGACATCCCGTGGACATCCTGTGGACACCCCACGGCCTCGTGGACGCCCCGAGGCCACCCCGTGGCCCCAAGGCCACCCTATGGCCACCCTGGTGACACCCCAAGGCCAGCCCACGGCCCTGGTGACACCCCAAGGCTCTGGTGACACCCCAAGGCCAGCCCACGGCCCTGGGGACACCCCAAGGCCAGCCCACGGCCCTGGGGACACCCCAAGGCCACCCCACGGCCCTGGTGACACCCCAAGGCTCTGGTGACACCCCAAGGCCAGCCCACGGCCCTGGGGACACCCCAAGGCCACCCCACGGCCCTGGTGGGGACACCCCGTGGCTTCATGGATGTCCCACAGACATCCCATGGACACCCCACGGCCTCCAGACCACCCTGTGGATACCCCACGGCCTCGTGGTCACCCCAAGGGCACTCTGTGGACACCCCAAGGCCACCCTGGTGACACCCTGAGGCCACCTCATGGCCCCAAGGCCACCCCATGGATGTTCCATGGCTTCATGGACGTCCCACGGACACCCCACGGCCTCAAGACCACCCTATGGATACTCTATGGACACCCCACGGCCTTGTGGACACCCCAAGGCCACCCCATGGCCCCGAGGCCACCCCATGGCTGCACGGACATCCCGTGGACATCCTGTGGACACCCCACGGCCTCGTGGACGCCCCGAGGCCACCCCGTGGCCCCAAGGCCGCCCTATGGCCACCCTGGTGACACCCCAAGACCACCCCACGGCCCTGGGGACACCCCAAGGCTCTGGTGACACCCCAAGGCCACCCCACGGCCCTGGGGACACCCCAAGGCCACCCCATGGCCACCCCACGGTACGAGCGGGGTCGTTCCCCCGCGGCTCCCCGGTACGGACGCACAGCTGGCCCCCCCGGGGGTGTCCCCGTTTATTGTCCCCGTTGTCCCCGCCGCTGTCCCCGCGGCGCTCCGTGTGCCCGGACACGCGTGGGGCCCTTCCCACGCCCTGCCCGAGCCCCGGGGCCACCGCCGGACCTGTCGGGCGAGTCCCGGGGCCCCTCCCGGCCCGTGGGCGGCTCCCGCCGCCGGGATAAACCGGGATAAACCCGGGATAAAGCCGGGATGAAGCCGGGGGGGCTCTGGGGACCCCCAGGCTCCGGGCTTTCCCCCCGCGCTGGCGCGTGGGGCCGGGGGCTCGTCCCAGTGCGGCCGGACCCGCCGGGATCCCCCCGAAATCCCCGGGATTTGCCCCAAAATCCTCCCCGCGTTGTATTAAACGAGTCGTTTTTTTTGGTTTTTTTTTTTCCCAGCTGTTTCCGCGTCTTTCCCCAAATTTTGATGGCGGGGAGGGAGGGGGGGGGAATTTTTCCAGTGGGAATTTGGGAAAATGGGGTTGAGCGTCTCGGGCAGGTGTGGGACAAGGGGGGACACCTGGCGACCCCTCCCGCGTCCCCAGCCCAGCGCTTTGTCACCTCCCATCCCCCAAAAACCCCGATTCGTCCCCATTTCCTCCCTGGGGGGTGAAGAGGAAAGGGGGGGGGTTTCGTTTCCTGTCCCCCTCCCCCGCGGGGACGGCGCCGTCGCGGTGTCCCCGCCGTGACCTTTGGGGACAGGGAATTCCGGGGGGGGGACACGGTGTCACCCCCGAGGTGGCCACAGGTGACAGCGGCTGTCACCGCCCTCAGGGACAAGGCGGCCGCAGGTGCCACCCCGGGGTGGCCGCGGCGGGACAGGGCCGTCCCCTCCCATCCCCCCGGGATTCCCACGGGGACAGACACGAAGGTCTCGCCCCCTCCCGAATTTTGGGGTGTCCCCCCCTTGGGAGTGTCCCCCTCCTGAATTTTGGGGCGTCCCCTCCCTCCTTCCCCGCCACCCCCAAGATGGCGCCGGGGCGACACCCTCACGGCCCCACGCGCCCGCGCTGTCGCGCTGAGTGACGTCACGCCCCCCAACGCCACACCCGAGATGGCGCCCGGCCACTCTGATCCACAGCGGTTTGACCTTCCCAACATGGCGGCGCAGCCGAGACGGCTTTTGGCGCTTCTGAAATGACGTCATGCGCGAGGCGGGGCGGCCTTAAAGGGGCCATGACCGCGCGGGGGCCGCGGCCGCCGCCAGGGCCGGAGAGGGGCGAGACCGGCGGCCGGTGAGGGGGGGTCGGGGGGTCCCGGGGGGTCCC
>NW_024525256.1:6967-27035 GCF_017590135.1 Pyrgilauda ruficollis
ATAAAGATAAGGGGGGGCATTATGCCATGAGGGGGTAGTTTGGGGTGGGAATTGGGCAATAAAATTGTGGGGGGCAATACAAGCTTAGGGGGGCAATTTTTGGGGACACTGGGGGGGGGCAGTTGTCACCTGGAGGGGCCCTGGGGGTGTCACCAGGCCACGGTGGCGGGGCGGGGGGGGTGACACGTGCCAGCCTCGGTGCCGCTGTCACCTCCCCGGGGTGTCCTTGGGAAGGACAGGGGGACACCGGGGGCGGTGGCAGGGTGACAGCGGGGGACACACCGGGGTGGTGGCACTGATGGAGTGACAACAGGGGCGGGTGACAGCGCCCGGGGGCCTTGGCACGGTGACTGGCGCTGTCGCAAGGGGACGGCTCCTGTCCCCGAGGGAGGGGACACCGACGGCCCTGAGTGCCCTGGGGACACCCGGGGTTGTCCCTGCTGGGAGGTGGCACCTGGGTGTCACCCGCTTGTCACTGCGCGTCCCTCGGTGCCACCGCGTGTCACTGACTGCTCCTTTCCCCCGTTTTTCCCCATTTCCCCCCCATTTTCCCCCGTTTTCCTCGCATTTTCCCCCGTTTTTCCCACATTTTTCCCCGTTTCCCCCCATTTCCCCCCGTTTTTCCCACATTTTTCCCCGTTTTCCTTGTTTTTCCCCGTTTTCCCCATTTTCCTCATTTTTCCCCTTTTTTACCCGTTCCCCTGTTTTTCCCGTTTTTTCCCATTTTCCCTGTTTTTCCCCATTTTCCCCCCGTTTTCCCATTTTCCCCCGTTTTTCCGATTTTTCCCCATTTTTCTCCATTTTCCCCGTTTCCCCCGTTTTTCCCGTTTTCCCGGTTTCTGGCAGGATTTTGGACGGGCGCAGCCCCCCCCGGCCATGGGGCAGAGCGAGTCGCAGCAGGAGGCCGAGGTGGGACACGTCCCTGTCACCCCGGTGTCCCCAGGGCTGGGGACACGGGGGCTCAGCTGTCCCTTGTCCCCGTCCCTGTCACCCTGGTGTCCCCAGGGCTGGGGACACGGGGGCTCAGCTGTCCCTTGTCCCCGTCCCTGTCACCCCGGTGTCCCCAGGGCTGGGGACACGGGGGCTCAGCTGTCCCTTGTCCCCGCAGGGCTCGGCGCTGAGGGGGCCGCTGGCCATCTTCAGCAGGGAGCGGCTCCCGGTGAGGGTGGCATCACTGTCCCTGTGTCCCCATGTCCCGGTGTCCCTGTGTCCCCATGTCCCTGTGTCCCCATGTCCCCAGTGTTCACATGTCCCCAACCCCACTGGTGCACTGAGCAGAGGACACTGTCCCCATGTCCTGGTGTGCCAATGTCCCCGTGTCCCCAGGGACAGTGTCCCCATGTCCTCATGTCCCCGTGTCCCCAGTGTCCCCAATGTCCCCATGTCCCCACTGCTGCTCAGCACCCCGTGAAGGGACACAACCTTGTCCCCTGGGGGCGTGTCCCGGTCCCCAACACAGCCACGCCCCTCCCACCCTGCCAGCGCCATCGGTCACCCCCTGTGCTTGTCCCCATCCCTTGGGGACACCGGGGACAGGGTGGGGACAAGGTGGGGACACCCCTGTCCCCCCGCAGGTGCTGGGGACCATCCTGGGCCTCGCCGTCGTCGCCATGGCCGTCGCCGTGCTGGGCTGGTGGCTGCGCCTTAAGAGTGAGTGCCACCGCCGGGCTGGCGCTGGGGACGGGGGGACAGCGCTGTCCCCTCACGCTGACCCCTCACGCTGTCCCCTCGGTGTCCCCAGAGGTCCCCGCGCAGGAGCCGCCGCGCTACCGCTTCCGCAAGCGGGACAAGGTCCTGTTCTACAGCCGCAAGATCATGCGTAAGGTGACCCTCGGGGCGGCGGCGGGGGTGGCACCGGGCCGCCGCAGCGGGTGACACCGTGTCCCCGCCCTGCCAGGTGTCCCAGTCCACCTCGTCGCTGGTGGACGTCACCACGGCCAGCGGCGCCGCGCGGCCCCGCAGCCGCAAGAAGCTCAAGGTGCTCAGCATCGCCAAGAAGTGAGCGGGGCTGGATGTGTGCCTGGGATCTGTCCGTGGGATCTGTCCTTGGGATCTGTCTGTGGGATGGGGATCTGTCATGGGAGCTGTCCCTGGGATCTGGCTGTGGGATGGGGATCTGACTGGGATCTGTCATGGGATCTGTCCCTGGGATCTGGCTGTGGGGTTGGGATCTGTCTGTGGGATGGGGATCTGTCCTTGGGATCTGGCTGTGGGATGGGGATCTGACTGGGATCTGTCATGGGATCTGTCCCTGGGATCTGGCTGTGGGGTTGGAATCTGACTGTGGGATCTGTCATGGGATCTGTCCCTGGGATCTGTCTGTTGGATGGGGATCTGACTGTGGGATCTGTCATGGGATCTGTCCCTGGGATCTGACTGTGGGATCTGTCCATGGGATCTGTCCCTGGGATCTGGCTGTGGGGTTGGGATCTGTCTGTGGGGTCAGGATCAGTCTCTGGGATTGGGATCTGTCCATGGGATCTGTCCATGGGATCGGGATCTGTCTGTGAGATTGGGATCTGTCCCCATGTCCCTGCTGTGTCCCCACTGTCCCCATGGCGCTGTCCCCGCCGTGTCCCCACGCTGTCCCCACGCTGTCCCCACGCTGTCCCCAGGGTCTCGGCCAGCTTCCTGCGCATCCAGAAGGAGCCGCCCACGCTGCAGCTGAAGGAGCCGCCGCCCTCGGTGCTGGAGGCCGACCTGACCGAGTTCGACGTGGCCTCGTCACACCTGCCCTCCGAGGTGCTCTACATGCTCAAGAACGTCCGGTGAGCGGGGCCGGGGTCGGGGTCTGTCTGTGGGGCTGGGGTCTCTCCGTGGGGTCGGGATCTGTCTGTGGGGTTGGGATCTGTCCATGGGGCTGGGATCTTCCATAGGGTCGGGATCTGTCTGTGGGGTCAGGGTCTGTCCGTGGGGTCGGGGCCTGTCCGGGGGGCTGGGTTCTGTTTGTTGGGTTGGGGTCAGGATCTGTCCATAGGGTCGGGATCTGTCCATAGGGTCGGGATCTGTCCGTGGGGTCGGGGTCTGTCCGTGGGATGTGTCCATGGGATCAGGGTCTGTCCTTGGGCTTTGGGATCCATTTATGGAATTGGGATTCATTGATGGCGTCAGGATCCATTGATGGGGTCAGGATCCATTGATGGTGTTGGGATCCATTTATGGAATTGGGATCCATTGATGGTGTCAGGATCCATTGATGGCGTCAGGATCCATTGATGGGGTCAGGATCCATTTATGGGATCAGGATCCATCCCTGGGGCCAGCACTGGACCACAGGGATCGAACTCCATCCTTGGACACCTCTCCAAGGGCACCCCTGGATCCCCCTCTCCATGGCATGTGGGGCAGGTCCCCCTGTCCCTGCTGTCCCCATGGCATCCCTGCGGTGTCCCCGTGTCCCTGCTGTCCCCGTGGTGGCACGGCTGTCCCCGTGTCCCTGCTGTCCCCGTGGTGGCACGGCTGTCCCCGCAGGGTGCTGGGACACTTTGAGAAGCCGCTGTTCCTGGAGCTGTGCAAGCACATGGTGTTCCAGCAGTGCCAGCAGGGCGAGGACGTGTTCCGGCCCGGCCAGCCCGACACCAGCATCTACGTCCTGCAGGAGGGCAAGCTGGAGCTGCTGCTCACCGAGATGGTGCGGGGACACCTGGGGACATGGGGGACACCTGGGGACACGGGGGACGCCTGGGGGGACAGCCCACAGCCGGCCAGGGATATCCAGGAGATGGCCAAGGACATCTTGGGACAGCCAGGGGACACCTGGGGACACCCATGGGTGTCTGGGGCACATTTCAGGGAGAAATGGGGACACTCAAGGACATCCAGGAGACACTCCAGGGACAGCCAGGGACACACAGGGGATACCTGGAGACACCCAAGGACACCTGGGGGACACCAGACACAGTCAGGGACACCCCAGGGGCATTCAAGGACACACAAGGACACCCAGGGGACACCTGGAGACACTCAGAGACAGTTGGGGACACCCTGGAGACACCCCAAGGGCATTCAGAGACACCCCAAGAACACCCAAGAACATTAGAGGGCACACAGGGAGCAGGCAGGGGACACTCAGGGGACACCAGGGGACACTCAGAGGACACCAGGGGACACAGGCTGTGTCCCAGCAGGACGGGAAGGAGACAGTGATGAAGGAGGTGTTCCCTGGGGACAGCGTCCACAGCCTGCTCAGCATCCTCGACGTCATCACGGTACCGGCCACGTCCCCAACGCCTTGGGGACATCGCGGGGGCTGTCCCCAAACCCTGCCACACCCAGCTGGCATGTCCCCAGTCCCCCCTAAGCTCAGTGGGTGACTGTCCCCAGCCCCCCCAAGCTGTCCCCAAACCCCTCAAACGCAACGGTGGCCATCCCAACCCCAACCACAACTGTCCCCAAACGTCACCAACTGTCCCCAAACCCCTCCAGCCAACTATGGCCACCCCAAACCCAACCGTGGCCCCCCCCAAACCCAACTGCCCAAAACCCCAGTGCCACCCCTGCCCGCCAGCTGTCCCCAGGCCCCCTGGGTCCCCTGACCCCGCGGTGTCCCCAGGGCCACCAGCGGCCGTACCGGACGGTGTGCGCCCGCGCGGCCGAGGACTCCACCGTGCTGCGCCTGCCGGTCGAGGCCTTCTCAGCCGTCTTTGAGAAGTACCCCGAGAGCCTGGTCAGGGTGGTGCAGGTGAGCTGGGCTCCGGGGGACCCCCGCGAGGTCCCTCAGGGTGGCAGGGGACCCACGGTGGCCTCGTGTCCCCCCGCAGATCATCATGGTGCGGCTGCAGCGCGTCACCTTCCTGGCCTTGCACAACTACCTGGGCTTGACCAACGAGCTCTTCAGCCACGTGAGTTCAGGCTGAAATTCGGGGGGGTCCTGGGCTGCGTCGGCTCCGTCTGATGTCCCCCCAGTCCCTCTGATGTCCGTCTGTCCCCAAACCTGCAGGACATGCAGCCCCTGCGGCTCTTCCCGCAGCCCGGCCACGCCGCCCGCACCAGCCCCATCCGGCACGGCAAGCGCAGCCTGGGCAGCACCGACGAGGGCCGGGACACCGGTGAGGCACCAGGAGGGTCCTGAGACCCCCACCCCGAGCAGTTCTGGGGTCTCCATACTCAGTTTTGGGGTGGGGGGGTCTCATCCCGCAGCTGAGCTGATGAAAACCACCGGCCTGGAGGCGCCGGCACCGCCGCCGCTGCTGAGCCGCTGCATCTCCATGCCCGTGGACATCTCCGGTGGGTGCCAGCCCTCCCAGGGGTGTGGCTGTCACCCGGGGGTGGCTTTGTCCCCGTTTGGTGACCGCCGTGACCCCGCCCAGGCATCCAGAAGGCTCCGCGCTCTGATTTCGACATGGCCTACGAGCGCGGGCGCATCTCGGTGTCGCTGCAGGAGGACAGCACCGGCGCCTTCGGGCAGGTACGGGGTGGGGTTTGTGCTGAATCCCACCCAAATCCTACCCTGAATCCCACCCAAATCCAGCCCGAATCCCACCCGAATCCCACCCCAAATCCCACCCAAATCCAGCCCGAATCCCATCCTGAATCTCACCCCAAATCCCACCTAAATTCCACCCAAATTCCCCCTAATTCCCACCCAAATCCCGCCCAAAATCCCCTCCAAATCCCCCCCAGGTGTCCCAGGAGCCCAAGGAGCGCAAGTCGGTGACGCTGGAGGAGCAGCCCTCGGGGATCTACCACTACAGCTCCTGCGAGGAGGACGCGGCCACGGGGACGGGCACGGGGACAGGGACGTGTCCCTTTGGGCCCTTCCAGGGCCGCCAGACCAGCGACATCTTCGAGGAGGCCAAGCGGGAGCTCATCAAACTCATGAAGGTCGAGGTGAGGGCAGCCAGGGGGTCAGCAGGGCTTTGTGGGGTCAGGATGGGTTCCTGGTGGGTTCCTCCTGGTCCCCCGTGGCTTTGTGGCGGCCTTAGTCACCTTTATGGTGCTCCCCTGTCTCTTTGGGGTGGTCCCCACTTGTCACTTTGTGGTGGGTTCCCATCTCCTCATGGTGGCCTCCTGGTCATCCCATCCCCTCGTGGTGATCCCTCAATGGTCCCGTTCTCCTTCCCAGGACCCTTCTCTCCTCAACAACCGCGTCCTGCTCCACCATGCTAAGAGTGGCACGGTCATCGCCCGCCAGGGTGACCAGGTGGGTTTTGGGGACTGTCACATTGTGGTGGGGCAGAAACAACCCCAGAACCAGAACACCATGATGTGGTAGTGGTGGTGCTGGTGGGACCTGCCAGGTGACAGGGGACATTTCTGGCAGGACGTGAGCCTGCACTTCGTGCTCTGGGGGTGCCTGCACGTGTACCAGCGCATGATCGACAAGGAGGAGGACGTGTGCCTGTTCCTGACACAGCCTGGCGAGCTGGTGGGACAGCTGGCCGTGCTCACCGGGGAGCCCCTCATCTTCACCATCAAGGCCAACCGTGACTGCACCTTCCTCAAGATCTCCAAGTCCGACTTCTACGAGTGAGTCTGTGTCCTTTGGTGTCCTCAGGGGGCCACCAGGACCTGGTGTGGATCCATCTTGTGATGGATCTCCGTGGCTTTGCGGTGACCTCGGGGATCCCACATCTCTTTGGGATGGTTCCCCATCACTTTGGGGTGGTCCCCTCTTTGGGGTGGTTCCACCACAAGAACATCTCCCCAGGGAATGTTCCCAGCCCCATGGTGGAATTTCGGGGTGTCCTGAGCAAGGCCACCACAGTCCTGGTGGTTCTCCTCCTCCCTGGGATGCTCTGTGGGGAGGGACATTTTGGGATCACCAGGGTGCCCTGTTTCCCCCAGGATCATGCGGGAGCAGCCCAGCGTGGTGCTGAGCGTGGCCCACACCGTGGCCGCCCGCATGTCGCCCTTCGTGCGCCAGATGGACTTTGCCATCGACTGGATGGCCGTGGAGGCTGGCCGGGCGCTCTACAGGTGAGTGGCCACACCCAGGTGTCCACCTCAGCTCGGGGAGGGACACCAGGGGTGCCACAGGCGCTGTCCCCAGGCAGGGGGACAAGTCCGACTGCACCTACATCGTGCTCAACGGGCGGCTGCGCTCGGTCATCCAGAAGGGCAGCGGCAAGAAGGAGCTGGTGGGCGAGTACGGCCGCGGGGACCTCGTGGGCGTGGTGAGTGTCACCCTGGGGACACCTTGGGGACAGCAGTCAAACGTCCTCGGGTGGCTCCACGGCCTCGTCCCGCAGGTGGAGGCGCTGACGCGGCAGTCCCGGGCCACCACGGTGCACGCCGTGAGGGACACGGAGCTGGCCAAGCTGCCCGAGGGGACCCTCAACAACATCAAGCGCCGATACCCACAGGTACCCCCGGTGTCCCTTGGGCTGTCCCCGTGTCCCCACGGCCCAGCTGGTGGCTGTGATTTTAATTAAAACCAACTTCAATTAAGGGGTTAATGAAGCTGTTGGAGGAGGAGAGTGGAGGAAGGGATGGTAGCACCTGAGGTCTTGAAGGGTGGGTGGTGGTGGCACCTGACGGCCTCGTTTTGGTGACACTTGAGGTCTTGATGGGTGGGGCGTGGTGGCACCAGAGGTCTCCAAGGACAGGCAGTGGTGGTGGCACCCAAAAACTGCTGTAGAACACTAGTTTGGGGTGTTGATGAGTCTCTGCCACGTCTGATGGCCATCCTTGTCCTTGTCCCCACAGGTGGTCACCCGCCTCATCCACCTCCTGAGCCAGAAGATCTTGGGGAACCTCCAGCAGCTCCGTGGGCCCTTTGCAGGTAGGACCTGGGGACAACGGGGCGGCCTCTTCGTGGCTGGTGGCCGTCACCAGAGCGGTGTGTCCACTCCTCCGTGTCCACCCAGGGCCCGGCCTGGGCATGGCCTCCAGCTCAGAGCCCATCAACCCCACCAGCAACCTGTCGACGGTGGCGGTGCTGCCCGTGTGCGACGAGGTGCCCATGGCAGCCTTCACGCTGGAGCTGCAGCACGCGCTCAACGCCATCGGTGAGTGACCAGGGACACTGACCATGGCAGTGACCGTCGGACGGTGACCGTGGGTCACGGCATCCTGGTGACCTGGGGTGGTGATGGTTGCAGCCCCACAGGGTGGTCTTGGCCGTGGTGGGCACCATGAGGGTGACGGTGGCATGGTGGCAGCCATGGCATGGTGACCACAACTTGATGGCGTGATGGTGGCCACAGCATGGTGGTGACCATGGCATGGTGACCACAGCACGACAGTGACTGTGGCACGGTGGTGACCACAGTCCCATGGCATGGTGGCAACCATGGCATGGAGATGACCGCAACCCCATGGCACAATGACCACAGCACGAGAGTGACCATAGGCATAGTGGTGACCTGGGCATGGAGATGACCACATCCCCATGGCACGGTGGTGACCATGGCCTGGAGATGACCACATCCCCACCTCCACAGGCCCCACGCTGCTCCTCACCAGCGACATCATCCGTGCCCGCCTGGGTTCCTCGGCTCTGGAGAGGTAAGGGCGGTGGGCAGCGGCGTGGCCGCGTCCCCCAGGCCGCTGCTGACCGCTCGGTGCCCCGGCAGCATCCAGGAGTACCGGCTGTCCGGCTGGCTGGCGCAGCAGGAGGACCTGCACCGCATCGTGCTCTACCAGACCGACTGCACGCTGACGCCCTGGACGCTGCGCTGCATCCGCCAGGCCGACTGCGTCCTCATCGTGGGGCTGGGCGACCAGGAGCCCGCCCTGGGCGAGGTGGGACAGGGACATGGTGGGGACAGGGACATGGGGGGCGACCAGGAGCCCGCCCTGGGCGAGGTGGGACAGGGACATGGTGGGGACAGGGACATGGTGGGGACAGGGACATGGTGGGGACAGGGACATGGGGGGCGACCAGGAGCCCGCCCTGGGCGAGGTGGGACAGGGACATGGCGGGGACAGGGACATGGTGGGGACAGGGACATGGGGGGCGACCAGCAGCCCACTCTGGGCGAGGTGGGACAGGGATCTGGAGGTGGGACACAGGAACATGGGGACACAAAATACGGGGACACATCCCAGCTCTGGGGGTGTCGCAGCGCTCCGGGGGTGACACAGCCCCGTGCTGGTGCCACCACAGCTGGAGCAGATGCTGGAGAACACGGCGGTGCGGGCGCTGAAGCAGCTGGTGCTGCTGCACCGCGAGGACGGCGCCGGCCCGGCGCGCACGGTCGAGTGGCTCAACATGCGCAGCTGGTGCTCGGGCCACCTGCACATCCGCTGCCCCCGCCGCGTCTTCTCGCGCCGCAGCCCCGCCAAGCTGGTGAGCATCCCCTCCCCGGGCGGCCGGCCCCTCCCCGGGGGTGGCCGCTGTCACCGTCACTGTCACCCGCTGTGTCCCCGCAGCGGGAGATGTACGAGAAGGTGTTTGAGAAGAGCGCCGACCGGCACAGCGACTTCTCGCGCCTGGCGCGCGTCCTCACCGGCAACACCATCGCCCTGGTGCTGGGCGGCGGCGGCGCCAGGTGGGACACGCCTGTGCCTTGTCCCCTTGTCCCCATGGCCTGTGTCCTTGTCCCCATGTCCCTGTGTCCCCATGTCCCATGTCCCTGTGTCTCCATGTCCCTGTATCCTGTGTCCCCATGTTCCTATGTCCTCATGTCCCCCTGTCCCTATGGCCTGTGTGTCTCTGTCCCCATGTCCCATGTCCTTGTGTCTCCATGTCCCTGTATCCCCATGTCCCTGCATCCTGTGTCCCCATGTCCCCATTGTCCCCATGTCCCCATGTCCCCATGTCCCATATCCCTGTGTCTCATGTCCCCGTATCCCCATGTCCCCGTATCCCCATGTCCCATGTCCCTGTGTCCCCATGTCCCTGCATCCTGTGTCCCCATGTCCCCATTGTCCCCATGTCCCCATATCCCTGTGTCCCCATGTCCCCGTATCCCCATGTCCCATGTCCCTGTGTCCCCATGACCCCATTGTCCCCATGTCCCCGTATCCCCATGTCCCTGTATCCTGTGTCCCCCTGTCCCCACGCCCTCTTCCCACCCCCAGGGTGCCCACAGCCCCTGACTGATCCCGGTTTTCCCTGGACTGTCCCTGGCAGGGGCTGCTCGCACATCGGGGTCATCAAGGCCATGGAGGAGTCGGGGATCCCCATCGACCTCGTGGGGGGCACCTCCATCGGCGCCTTCATCGGCGCGCTCTACGCCGAGGAGCGCAGCGCCGTGCGCACCAAGCAGCGGGCACGGGAGTGGGCCAGGGTGGGTGACAGGGACACGGCCAGGGTGGGGGACAGGGACATGGGAGTGGGCCAGGGTGGGTGACAGGGACATGGGAGTGGGCCAGGGTGGGGGACAGGGACATCCCCACCCCAGGGACCCCCCCAGCCTGTGTCCAGCTCTGCCCAGCTGGTTCTAACCTGGCCTCTTCCTGTTTTTCTTCCTCTTGCTCTTCTTCCCTCTCCTTTTCTTCTCCTCCTTCTTCTTCCTCTGTTCTCCTCTTTTCCTGCTCCATTTTCTTTTCTTCTCCTTTTTCCTCTTCTTTCTTCATTTCTTTCCCGCTTCTTTTCTCTTTTTGTTTTTTTCTTCCTTCTCCTCCTCCTCCTCCCCAGTGCATGAATTCCGTTTTTGAGACCGTGCTGGACCTCACCTACCCCATCACCTCCATGTTCTCGGGCTCGGCCTTCAACGCCAGCATCAACCGAGTCTTCCAGGACAAGCAGATCGAGGTGTGTCCCCCTCAGATGTCCCCCCCGGACCCCTCCCCGATGTCCCCACGGTGTCACCTAGCCCGTGCCGTCCCTGCAGGACCTGTGGCTTCCCTACTTCAACGTCACCACGGACATCACGGCCTCGGCCATGCGGGTGCACACGGACGGTGAGAGCTCCCTGGGGACACGGCGGGGACACAGTGGGGACAGGGGACAGGGGTGGCATCCTGAGCCCCCAGGAGCTGCTGACCCCACCTTGGGGACATCAGCAGGGCGGGGAGGGGGCAGTTGGGGCTGTACGAGGCGCTAACACTGCTGCTGACCACTAACCCCAGTAACCCCCTGTGCAGCATGGGGACATGGTGGCAGTGCTGGGTGGGGACATGGCAGTGACGGTGGGGACATTGAGGCGGTGGGGTCATCCTGGTGGTGGTGGGGACACGACAGTGGTGTTGGTGACGTGGTGGTGGGGACATCACGGTGGTGGTGGGGACGTGGTGGTGGTGGTGGGACCATTGTGGTGGCTGCCCCTCGTCCTCGCCCGCTGCCGGAGCTCACCTGGGACATTGAGCCGTCCACGGCCACCCGGCTGCCGGTGGCCCCTGCCCGTCCCCCCCGCTGGCCTCTAATGCCCACTAATCCCTGCTGACCCCTCTAACCCAGCCCCCTCCCCACACCGCTGGCTGCCCACATCCCCCCGTCCCTGTGTCCTTCCCCGGTCACCCCCCGCGGTCCCCGGTGGCCGTGACCGTGTCCTCTCCGTCCCCAGGCAGCCTCTGGCGCTACGTCCGAGCCAGTGCCTCCTATACCCCCTACCTGCCTCCGCTCTGCGACCCCAAGGACAGCCACTGGCTGGTGGATGGCTGCTATGTTAACAATGTCCCAGGTCAGCACCTCGCTCGCCGGGGCCACCCCCCAAAAAAACCACAAAACACCAAAAAACCCCCCAAAAACCACCCCAAAACCACGTCCAGAGCGTCCACACCACCGGTCAGGGTGCACCGGGGTTCCTCTGCCCGCCACGGGGCCGACCCGTGGGGCGCAGACGCATCCCGGCGCGGGCAGGGCGAGCGGCGAGGGCGGGTGCCGGGGCGGCGCCGGCGCTGACGGCGTTTCCCGGTTCCGTTCCCGGTTTCCCGGTCCCGTTCCCGGTGCCGTTCCCGGTTCGGCCGGCGCAGGCTCGCTCTGGCGCTACGTGCGCGCCAGCATGACCCTCTCGGGGTACCTGCCCCCGCTCTGCGACCCCAAGGACGGAAACCTCCTGATGGACGGGGGGTACATCAACAACCTGCCAGGCAAGTGCGGCCGCCGCGGCACCGGCGGCACCGCGGGCGCGGGGCGGGGGCTCGGCCGGCGCACGGACAGACGGACGGACGGATGGACACAGCCAGGGTGGAGCGGAGACGCCTCTCGCTCGATTTGGCGGCGTCTCGATGGCGCTGATGGGCGAAGGATGGCTGGCTGTTGTCTGGCAGTGGGTTTTTTCCTGTGTCGGATAGTTTTTCCAGAACGTTCCATGGGTTTTCATGGTCGGGATCCATCCGTCTTCCATCTTCTCCTGGTGGTTTTTCCATGCCAGGCAGCTTTCCAGAACGTTCCATGGGTTTTCATGGTCGGGATCCATCCGTCTTCCATCTTCTCCTGGTGGTTTTTCCATGCCAGGCAGCTTTCCAGAACGTTCCATGGGTTTTCATAGTCAGGATCCACCATGCAGGGTGGTTTTCCAGAACATTCCACGGTATTCCATGTGTAGCATCCATCCTTCATTATCTCTTGATGCCTTTTCCATGCTGGGTGGTTTTTCCAGAACATTCCATGGATTTTCATGGTCAGGACCCATCCACCATCTCCTGGTGTTTTTTCCATGCCAGGCACTTTTTCCAGAATATTCCAGGGTTCTTCATGTGCAGGATCCATCTTCCATTCTTCTTCCCTCATCTCTTGATGTCTTCAATGCTGGTTGGCCTCTTGGGGCAGCTCCACCCTCTGTCACCTCCTGGTGTCACCTCTTGGTATCATCTCCTGGTGTCACCTCCTGGTGTCACCTCCTGGTGCTGGTGTCCTTTCCCGGATGGTTTCCATCCTTCACCTGCCTCGGTCTCCATTCTGCGCCGTCCCTGGGTGTCCTCGGTGACCTCCTGGGCCACCTTTACCTGTCACCGTCCATCTCTGGACGTTCCCACCTCCAGGTGTCCTCTCCATCCTATTTCACCTCCTTCCGTCTCTTGATGTCCTCTCCAGGCTCCTCCGGGCATCTTCTGGCCATTCTGTGTCACCTCTGGTGGCCCTGGGAGGTCACTCTTGTCCCCTCCGTGTGCTGGGGACCTTCCTCCATCCTGCAGCCTCATCACCACCGCGCTGGGTGACTCTGGTGGCATCCTTGGGTCTGAAGCCACCTTTCCCACCGTCATTATCATCCCTAGGTGTCCTCCAGGATCACCTCCACCCCCTTCTCTATGGAAATGACCTTCATCATCATCACCATCATCATCATCCCTTGATGTCCCCCAGGACCTTCTCCATCCTCCTCCCCCACCAGCTTGTCCCCTGATGCCACCCCCCTTCCCATGTCCCCTCCTGGGGGGGACACCTCCACCCTCCACCCCGCCCCCCTGGTGCCCCCTGACGCCGCTGACCGCCCGCCGTCCGTCTGTCCGTCCGTCCCCGCAGCCGACATCGCGCGCAACATGGGCGCCAAGACGGTGATCGCCATCGACGTGGGCAGCCAGGACGAGACCGACCTGTGCAACTACGGCGACTCCCTGTCGGGCTGGTGGCTCCTCTGGAAGCGCCTCAACCCCTGGGCCGAGAAGGTCAAGGTGAGAGCGCGGGGTGGCCCCGGGGGGACAGCGGGAGGTGGCACCAGGGGACACCTGGGGACGAGGCCAAGCTGGTGGAGATGGCTTGGGGTGGAGGAGGATGGAGAAGGTCCTGGGGAACATCAGGGGATGATGATGATGGTGATGATGACAATTCTGGCACTTTCCCACGGGGCCCAGGACCCCCGGTGTCCCCCCGGTGTCCCCCGGCACTGTTGCACTGTCCCGCTCCCCCGGCCGGCCACGGGGGGGCGCTGCTGTAAATTTTCCTTTTTTTGTTGTTTTTTTGTTTTTTGTTTTTAACGGTTCTTACAGAAATCCAGGCCGGCTGGATGGGAATTGGTTAATTGTCGGTTAATTATTGATTAATTATTGGTTAATTATTGATTAATTATTGGTTTGTGGAGTCTTATTGCGCTGGTTCGGGAATTTCAAAAGAAAAGTGGCTGGTGGTGATGGGGGGATGGGAATGGGAAAAATGGGAAAAATGGGAATGGGAAAAATGGGAATGGGAAAAATGGGAATTGGGAATGGGAAAAATGGGAATTGGGAATGGGAATGGGAAAAATGGGAAAAATGGGAACTGGGAATGGGAACTGGATGGGGAGAAATGGGATTTTTTAAATTTTTTGTTTAATCCTCAGTGTTTGGGTTTAATTCCTGAATTTTTATGTTTAATTCCCAGTTTTTGGGTTTCATCCACGGTTTTTGAGAATTTTGCATCCACAGCCCCTCCCCCAGCCCCTAAATCCATATTTTTACTTCCCACCATTCCCATTTTTTTTCCCTCAGCTAAAACAATTCCAAACTCTTTCCAAAAAAAACCCAAAAAAAAAAGCCTTGATCAGGATTTTTTTTTTTTTTTTCCATTGCCAAATTCCAAAAAAAAATTCTCGGGAAATTTCGGAAAATCCTGGGAAATGCCAAGAAACTCTGGGGAATTCTGGGAACTCTGGAAAGCTGCCGAGACATCCTGGGAAACGTTAAAAATTCGGGATCCGCCTTGCCCGAGGGGTGGGGAATTCCATGATTTTGGGGTTCTGGGGGATCGGGGAGGCCCCGGGGCTCAGGAAGGCACTCGGAGGCGGGAGCTGCCCAGCAGCAGCTGCAGGAGCCGATCCACGGAAAAGGCCAGCAGGAAATCGGCCGCCAGCACCGCCAGGATCAGCAGCCGGAACTGCAACGGGGAATTCCGGAATGTTCCGTGGGAACGGGGCACGGATCCCACCCCAAATCTCTGGGAATTCCGGAATGTTCCGTGGGAACGGGGCATAATTTGGGAATTTCCCCCCTGGAAGCGGGGTCTCGCCGGGGCGGGAATCTCGGGGCCCCCTCCCTGGAGCCGTTTCCCCGGAAGCCCCCGGGAGTTGGCTCTGACCTCGGGCGGGATCTCGACGAGGCCGAAGGCCAGGCTGAGCTCGGGGCAGGCGCCGCTGAGCAGCCCCAGCACGGCCGAGGCCGAGAGCAGCAGCGCCCAGAGCAGCGCCCGGTTCTGCGCCAGGCTCTCCATGAAGGGCTGGCCCTGCGCGGGACACTGGTTACACTGGGAGGGCACTGGGAGGGCACTGGTTACACTGGGATGCACTGGGAGGCACTGGGAGGGCACTGGGAGGGAACTGGGGTACGCTGGGAGGGAACTGGGAGGGCACTGGGAGGGCACTGGTTACACTGGGAGGGCACTGGGAGGGAACTGGTTACACTGGGAGGGCACTGGGAGGGCACTGGGGTACACTGGGAGGGCACTGGGAGGGCACTGGGAGGGCACTGGGGTACAGTGGGAGGGAACTGGGGTACAGTGAGAGGGCACTGGGAGGGCACTGGTTACACTGGGAGGGAACTGAGGTACGCTGGGATGCACTGGTTACACTGGGAGGGCACTGGTTTGTACTGGGAGGGCACTGGGGTACAGTGGGAGGGCACTGGGGTACACTGGGGTACACTGGGAGGGCACTGGTTTGTACTGGGAGGGCACTGGGAGCCAACTCAGAAGCTTTGGAGCAGTAAAATGGGGTTTGATGGCACTGGGGAACAGAAATTGGGAAAAATGGGGAGAAAAACGGGAAAAAGCAGGAGAAGCGTGGGAAAGGAAGGTTCTGGAAGCCCCACCATGGGAAAGGAAGGTTCTGGAAGCCCCACCTTGTAGTTGATGGCGAAGGTGGCCGTCTGCATGGCCATGGCCAGCAGGTACACGGTGCTGTTCACCAGCGACGGCTCGAACTCCCGGCTCAGATCCACAAACTCCTCCTCCCTGCCCGGGAAAACCGGGATCAGCCCCGGGATCAACCCCCCAAAAAATCACGGCTCTTAGAGGGGTGGAACTGGGTCTGAAGTGGGTTGGGAGTGGGAAAATGGGAATTTATGGGTTATTCTGTCCATGGGAATGGATAAAATCCTGGGGGATTTGGGGTTGGGTCTGAAGTGGGTTGGGAGTGGGAAAATGGGAATTTATGGGTTATTCTGTCCATGGGAATGGATAAAATCCTGGGGGATTTGGGGTTTTTGATCCATGGGAATGGATAAAATCCTGGGGGATTGGGGGTTTTTTCTATCTATGGGAATGGATAAAATCCTGGGGGATTTGGGGTTTTTTCTGTCTGGGGGAGGAGATAAATTCCGGGGATTTTTGGTTTTTTTGATCCATGGGAATGGATAAAATCCTGGGGGATTTGGGGTTTTTTCTGTCTATGGGAATGGATAAATTCCTGGGGGATTTGGTTTTTTTGATCCATGGGAATGGATAAAATCCTGGGGGATTTGGGGTTTTTTTGATCCATGGGAATGGATAAATTCCTGGGGGATTTGGTTTTTTTGATCCATGGGAATGGATAAATTCCTGGGGGATTTGGGTTTTTTGATCCATGGGAATTCCCTGGGATGGAATTCCCACAGGAAATGGAGAAAAGTGCTCACCGGAGTGGTTTTTATGGGACCAGGGAATGCTGCGACAGCAGGAACCGGGGGGGAAAACCCTGGAATTTTTTGTGGGTAAAGCCTCGATCCCGGAATTCCCTGGGAATTTTTCGGGATTGGGGCCTCACCTGGGCTCGCTGCGGGCCTGAGCTTCCCGGTAGAGGAACACCAGGCTCAGGAAATGCACCAGGAACTGCAGCAGCACCGTCAGCACCGTGTACAGGTTGAAGATGTTGGGAAGAGGCCTCTCCTTGGAAAGAGTCTTCAGGGGCTGGGAAAAACGGGAATAAAAACCGGGAATGTGGCACGGCGGGGGTTAGAGGCCAAATCCTGAAGTTTTTCAGGGAATTGTGCGGGAATGTTGAGTCCAGGGGGGGTTTTGGGTGTTTTATTCCCAGGGAAATTGGGATTTAGGGGCTTTACTCCCAGCTGAGCCAGCTCAAAATTCCAGATTTCCATGGAAAAGCCTCAATTTGGGCCTTTTTTGGCTCCTTCCCACTGCTCATCCCAAAAATTGAGATCCTGAGGGGAGAAATGGCTTTGGGAGGATCCCAAATGCAACATTCCCACCCCTCCACCTTCAGAATAATAATAACAACAATAATAACAACAATAATAATAATAATAATGGAATTTCTTACAATAAATGGGATCTTGGGGAAAAAAAAAAGCCCCTTTTTCCCTCATTTTGCCAGATCCCATGGAATTCTTGGCTCCCACTGTGGATTTGGATCTGGAGCTTTGGGAGCCATTCCAAACCCTATTCCCACCTTCAGAAACCACTTTGTTCTGACCATAAATCTGATTTTTTGGAGGGGGGGAAGCCCCTTTTTCCCTAATTCGGGATAAATTCAGGAATTCCAAGCTCAGACCCGGAGATGAGGAGGAAATCTCGGGATCACCCCAGAGCCTCCCCCCGCCAGACCGCGCCGTTCCGCGACCCCAGACGGCATTTTTTCAGGGATTTTTTTTGGGATTTTTTTGGGGGTTTTTCCCCCGCTCCACGCCCTCTCCCGCGGAATTCCCGGCTCCCACCTTGGAGCGGGAGATGAAGAGGAAGCAGCCGGCCAGGAGCAGCCCCTGCAGCGTGGCCTGCAGGTCGCTGAACTTGACGCCCTGCAGGAAGAGCACGCTCTGGCTGTAGGCCAGCACCAGCGCGTTCAGGGCCAGGATCTTGAACATCTGCAGCGTGGTCACCAGCGTGCAGCGGCCCTGCTTGATCACGTGGCAGACTGGGAGGGAAAAAAAAACGGGAATTTCGGGAGTTAGGAACCTGGGAAAGGCCGGGGAGGGAGGGGAGAGGGGGTGTGGGGCGGCCGTGAGGGGAAAAAGGGCAGGAACTGGGGAGGGGATGGGCTCAGGATTGTTTAGGGTAAAACCGAGGATAATCCAGAGCCCAAGAGCTCCAGGGTTTGGGAATTCTGAGCTGGACTGGGCTCAGGATTGTTTAGGGTAAAACCGAGGATAATCCAGAGCCCAAGAGCTCCAGGGTTTGGGAATTCTGAGCTGGGATAAGCTCAGATAAAACCACGGATAATGCTCAGCCTCAAATCCAGAGCCCAAGAGCTCCATGTTTTGGGAATTCTGAGCTGGACTGTTCAGATTTGGGCTTTCCCCCATTCCCACCCCATTCCCGGGGTTTTTCCCCCTTTTCCCGGGCTGGGCACTCACTGCACTGGATGGAGGAGAGTTTGGAGGTGAAGGGGGCGGCGATGCTGGCGTCCCCCAGCTTCACCACGGGGGCCCTCTCCTCTTCCAGGTCCCTCAGCACCTGGCTCAGCCGCTCCTGCGGGACGGGAAGTTCCCAAAAATCCCAAAATCACGCGGGATGGCCGGAAAACGCGCTCCGAATCCGGAGGGAAAAGAGCGAGTTTGGCATCGGCGGTGATGGGGTGGGAGGCGCCTTCCCACCCCCAGAATTCCAGGATTTATTCCCTGTTTATCACAGATCTCAGGTCCCTTCCAGCCCCGAGAATTCCAGGGTTTATCCCCTGGTTTTATGTCAGTTCCCACCTCCAGAACGCCTGGATTTATTCCACGTTATCCCTTTTCCCATCAGAATTCCATCCCTTTTCCTCCATTTCCCACGGGATCCACGTGGAATTTTGGGAAGTTCCTTGCCCACACATCAAGACTGGACTGGGATCAGATCCGTTCCCACCCAAACCATCCCAGCATTCCCATTCCCTAAATCCCTCCGCTCCCAGGGTTGAAAATTCCCAGCTAAATCCCAATTCCCGACTCAACGCCAGGGCTGAAAATCCCGGGATAAATGGGAATTCCCACCCTGTGGACGGCCAGCTGCTCCTCCCGCTGGGCCAGGAGGCGCTGCTTGGCTCCTCGGGATGAGGGTTTGACATTCCCGGCCGGAATTCCGGGCCTGCTGTCCCCGAAGCCGTCCCGGGGCCGTCGCTTCCGCTCGGGAACGCGCTCCGGAGCGTTGGCCAGCAGGGCCACGCCTGGGGAGGGGGAAAGGGGGAAAGTCAGGGGAAAATCGGGGGGGAAAAGAAGGAAAATTCAGGGGGAAAATCAGGGAAAATTTGGGGGAAAAGAGGTGGGAAATCAGGGAAAAAAATTGGGATAGATTAGGGAAAAATCAGGGGAAAAAATGGGGAAAAAACAGAGAAAAAACAAGGGAAAAGCACAGAGAAAAACAAGGAAAATTCCCTCTATTTCCTTTCCTGGCCCCAAAGAACCAGCTCCAAAAGCTGGGAAATGCTGGGAGTGGCACGGCTGGGGTTGGGATCTGGGGCAAATCCAGGGAATTTTGGGAACGTGCTCACCCACGTCGGCGTGTTTGAGCGCTCCCACGTCGTTGGTGCCGTCCCCGCACATCAGGGTGCAGTAGCCGAGGCTCTTCAGCGCCGTGATCACGAATTCCTGCCCGGAAAAACACCGGGAAAAGCTCCCAAAATCCCGGAATTCCCAGCTCGGAGCGGGGTGGGAGGATGGGGACAGAGTGGGATTGGTAGGAAGGCTCCGAATTCTGGGAATTCAGGGCTGGAAGAGGCTCAGGATTCTTTAGGATCAAACAGGGCCATGCCCCATTCCCAAACCCACAAAATCCCAGGAACTCAGAGCTGGAACGAGCTCCAAACTCTTGGGGATCACCCTAGGGCCATCCCCGCATTCCCGAAGATCCCAAATCCCGGGAATTCCCCTTGCCAGCCCCCCTCACCTTCTGCTTGGGCGCCACCCTGGCGAAGACGCGGATGTGGGGGATGAGGCGGAGCAGCCGATCCCGATCCCGCAGCCGGAGCTGCTCCAGCCCCTCCCCGGTCAGGCACAGCTCGAAGGGATCCGTCAGATCCCGCAGGGAATCCGGGAATGCCGGAAGAGCCACGGACCCGTCCCGGGAGCGCCACTGCCAGGGCAGCCCTGGGGGAGTGGGACTGATCCGGGAGGGGTTCCAGGGGGGATTCCAGGGGGGATTCCAACCCTAATGCCCACCTCCATTCCCAGCTCCCCAGACCCCTCTAATCCCGGAATCCCAGAACCCCCTGGCAATTCCCACTCCCATTCCTGATCCCATTCATTCCTGATCCTACTACCATTCCAGATCTCATTCCCATTCCCATTCCTGATCCCACTCCCAATCCCATAAAATTCTGGAATCCCAGAACCCCCCAGCCTTCCCACCGTTCCCATTCCCACCGTTCCCATTCCCATTGTTCCCATTCCCATTGTTCCCATTCCCATTGTTCCCATTCCCATT
>NW_024525256.1:27089-39713 GCF_017590135.1 Pyrgilauda ruficollis
ATTCCCACCATTCCCATTCCCACCATTCCCGTTCCCATTCCCACCTTTCCCATTCCCATTCCCACCGTTCCCATTCCCACCATTCCCATTCCCACCATTCCCGTTCCCATTCCCACTGTTCCCATTCCCACCGTTCCCGTTCCCACCGTTCCCGTTCCCACCGTTCCCGTTCCCATTCCCACAGTTCCCATTCCCACCATTCCCGTTCCCATTCCCACCATTCCCATTCCCATTCCCACCGTTCCCATTCCCATTCCCACAGTTCCCACTCCCACAGTTCCCACTCCCACCGTTCCCATTCCCATTCCCATTCCCACCGTTCCCATTCCCACCGTTCCCGCTCCCACCGTTCCCGGCGTGGCTCCCAGCGCCCCCGTGATTCCCGCTGTCATTCCCGGTACCGGGGCGCTCCGGCGGCTGCAGGATCAGGATCCTGTCCTTCTGCAGGAAGTGCAGCTCCCGCGCCACGTGGCAGGCGGTCAGCGGGCTGTCCCCCGTGATCATCACCACCTGCAATTCCCGCAGTTCCGGGAAAATCCCAGCCCTGACCCCCTCCGGAGGGGCTCAGCCTGGAGCGTTCCCAAATCCGGCGCTTTTCCCGCTTCCCCCACTTGGGATTTTCCCCGGTTCTCCTCTTGGAATTTTCCCTTTTTCAATCTGGAGTTTTCCCAGTTCTCAGCCTTGGATTTTCCCCATTTCCCACTTGGAGTTTTCCCGGTCTTAGACGAATACTTCCCAGTTGGCAGGCTGGAATTTTCCCTGTTTTCCACTTGGAATTTTCCCGCTTTTCACCCTGGAAATTCTCGGTTTTCCCCTCCCTCCAGCCCCATCCACCCCTCTGGCAATTCCCCCATTTTCACCCCTTTCCCATCCTCCCAAAACCCGGGAATTCCCAGGATTCCTCACGTGGTGGGAAGCGCTCTGGATCTCCCGGATCACGGCCTTGGAGTCGGCTTTGAGGGGGGAGGAGACCAGGATGAATCCCACAAATCTCAGGTCACATTCCAGGGATTCCCTCTTCATCTCCCGCACCTTTTCCACAGCAAAAAATCCCGGATTCAGCATTCCCAAATCCCTTCGAAAGCCAAATCCCTCCTCCCACCGGTGATTCCTGGGATTTGGAGCATCCCTGGAATGAGCTTAATGCTCCTAAAAGCTTGGGGTGATCCTAAATTCCCAAAAGAAAAAGAGTTTTCCTTGGAAAAACTCCTTTGGGATGCCCTGAAGGGTCTGAGGAGGGTCACTGGGACAGCAGGAAACAGGAATTTCCCTGCAAAAACTCCCCAAAAACCCCAAATTCCACCCCAAAAAACCACCTCTCCTTTTCCCAGCCCCTCTCCCAGCACTTTCCAGGCCTGGAATTCCGGGGTTTTTCCCACTTTTTCACCTGCTGGTGGCTCAGGGCTCCCAGCTCTTTGTAGCCCAGGGCCAGGACCCGCGCGCCCTCGTGGGAGAATTCCCGATGGATCTCGTGGTAGTTGCTGGGACATTGGGACAGCTGGGGAAAAAAAACCCGGAAAACATTCCATGAGTGAGGAATCTGAGGGAATCTCGGGGGGTTTTCGTGGGATATTGGGAAAAATGAGGAGATTTGAGGGGAAAGGGAGGCAGGGATCTGGAAGAATCCGTGTGGAATTTGAGGGAATTCAGGATAATTCCATTGGAATTTACAGTCCCCACCCCCTTTCATCTCCCCGACTTCCCAGCGTTCCCAGATTCCCGCTTTTCCCTGGAATCTCCCCCTCCCCACAGGGCCTGGGCAGCCATTTTGTGCTCCTGGCATTCCCAAATCCCTGTTTTTCCCTGGAATTCCCCCCTCCTGCGGGCTCTGGGCCGTTTTCCCCTCAGCACGGGGCGGCCATTTTGGTCTCCCGGCATTCCCAGATTCCCTTTTTTCCCGTTTTTCCCCCCATTTTTCCCCCTCACCATGGCGTGCAGGGTCTCGGGAGCGCCCTTGACGGCCGCCAGGTATCGGATTTCTCCGGAGGCGTTTTCCAGGGAAGCCAGCACCGCCATCCTCTTCAGGGCACTGGAGAAATGAAAGCGCTGGTGAATTCTCATTCCCGGAGTTTTTAGACTCCTCGGGAAAACTTTCTCATCTGGAAACAAAGGAAATCAGGAAATCCTGAAAGGGGGTGCTGGGAGGGAAAAGGGGGAATCGGGAATGGGGGGGGGAAAAGAGGGAATTTGGGGTGGTTTGAGGGGGATCCAGGAGGAATTCTGAGGAATTTGGTGGGAATTGTGGACAGTTCCAGGGGATTGAGGGAATCTGACGGAATTCTGGGTAATTCAGGTGGAATTCAGGGGGATTTTGTGGTTTTATTTGTGGGGATTTTGAGAGATCTTTGCAGAAGAGTTTTATGGGATCCTTGGGGGGATTTTTGTGGGAATTTTGAGATTTTTGTGGGGTTTTTTCGTGGGAATTTTGAGAGATTTTTGTGGTTTTTTTGTGGGAATTTTGAGAGATTTTTATGGGAATTTTGTAGGATTCTTTGCAGGATTCTGTGGAGTTTTTTTGGGGGGGGATTTTGCGGAATTTTCGAGATTTTTCTCAGATGATTTGGGGGGCAATTTTTTGCGGCAAGCCGCCACCGTTTTCCCCCCCGAGCTTTTTCCGGGTTTTCCCACCCGAAACGCCTCAGAATTCCAGGGAGAAGTGGGGGTTTGGGATTTACCTCTGGTCAGGGTCCAGTCCACGGCTGTCAGCATGGCTTTTTCCAGAGGGTCGCCCACGATGCTCCCGTCCTCCAGCTGCACCAGGGAGTGGCAGCAGGCGATGGCACGGTGAGTTTCCAGAGGGATTTCCGACACCGGCAGCACCTCCTTGCCTTCCCTGAGGGAAAATTTGGGATTTTGGGATCGTCCCCAAGGGTTTTTGCGGAGGGGGTTGGTGGGAAATTGAGTTAGGAGGAAAAGAAAGGGGAAAAGTGGGTGAAACGCTTAAAATTCTGCAAAAAACTCCACAAAATATGCTGTGAAATCTCGTGAAAATCCTGTAGAAAAGCATCACAAAAAAACCCACAAAAAGCAAAAAAAATTCCTCCTGAAAATACACACATCACAACACAAGATCCCAACGCAAAATCCCACAAAAAATCCCAAAAAATCCTCACCAAAAAATCCCACAAAAAATGTCTCACAAATCCCCCAAAATCTTCTTACAAAATCCTCCCAAAATAGCCCAAAAAGGTGACAAAAAAAATCACAAAAACCTCACGAAATCCCCACAAAGTTCCCACAAAAAACACCGCCAAAAGTCATTGTGAAATCCCAAAAAATCTTTACCAAAAATCCCACAAGAAAATCCCAGGACTTTGCTGGATTCTGTGGGATTTTTTGTGGGGCTTTTGTGGGTTTTTTGGGGGGATATTTTGGCAGGATTTTGTGAGATTTTGGGGGGATTTTGTGGGATTTTTGGGGGGATTTTGTGGGATTTTTGGGGGGGGTTTTGTGGGCACGGCTGTCAGCATGGCTTTTTCCAGAGGGTCGCCCACGATGCTCCCGTCCTCCAGCTGCACCAGGGAGTGGCAGCAGGCGATGGCACGGTGAGTTTCCAGAGGGATTTCCGACACCGGCAGCACCTCCTTGCCTTCCCTGAGGGAAAATTTGGGATTTTGGGATCGTCCCCAAGGGTTTTTGCGGAGGGGGTTGGTGGGAAATTGAGTTAGGAGGAAAAGAAAGGGGAAAAGTGGGTGAAACGCTTAAAATTCTGCAAAAAACTCCACAAAATATGCTGTGAAATCTCGTGAAAATCCTGTAGAAAAGCATCACAAAAAACCCCACAAAAAGCAAAACAAATTCCTCCTGAAAATACACACAGAATTTCACAAGATCCCAGCGCAAAATCCCACAAAAAATCCAAAAAAATCCTCACCAAAAAATTCCACAAAAAATGTCTCACAAATCCCCCAAAATCTTCTCACAAAATCCTCCCAAAATAGCCCAAAAAGGTGACAAAAAATCACAAAAACCTCACGAAATCCTCACAAAGTTCCCACAAAAAACACCGCCAAAAGTCATTGTGAAATCCCAAAAAATCTTTACCAAAAATCCCACAAGAAAATCCCAGGACTTTGCTGGATTCTGTGGGATTTTTTGTGGGGCTTTTGTGGGTTTTTTGGGGGGATATTTTGGCAGGATTTTGTGAGATTTTGGGGGGATTTTGTGGGATTTTTGGGGGGGGTTTTGTGGGATTTTTTGGGAGGATCCTTTAAACTGATTTTGGTGAAATTCCTATTTTTATTTCTCGCCAGGAATTTTGTGAGGATTCCGTGAAGACCTCGTGGGATTTTTGAGGGGGTTTTTTTTTGGGAATTTTGTATTCCCAGCCCATTCCCCACCCCTCCCTTGAACCCCCCGAGATTCCCAGCGGGAATTTCGGGATCAGGACCCACCTGAGCCCGGCCACCCCTCGCACCACGAGGTGGTCGCTGGTCAAGGTCCCGGTTTTGTCAAAGCAGCAAACCTGGACCTTCCCTGCAAACGGGATCCGGAACGGCTCCGTGCAGTAAACGTCTGGGAGAGCGGGAAAAAACGGGAATGCTGAGGGGAAAACTGCGGGATCTGGGGGAAAATCGGGAATTCTGAGGGGAAATCGGGGATTCTGAGGGGAAATCGGGGATTCTGAGGGGAAAATCAGGAATTCTGAGGGGAAATCAGGAATTCTGAGGGGAAATCGGGGATTCTGAGGGGAAACTGGGGATTCTGAGGGGAAAATCAGGAATTCTGAGGGGAAATCGGGGATTCTGAGGGAAAAATCAGGGATTCTGAGGGAAAACTGGGGATTCTGTGGGGAAATCGGGGATTCTGAGGGGAAATTGGGGATTCTGAGGGGAAAACTGGGGATTCTGAGGGGAAATTGGGGATTCTGATGGGAAAATCGGGGATTCTGAGGGAAAATTAAAAATAAAAATCCTCAGAAATTCCCACGGCACTCCACTCCCTCCACCCCTCACACCAACCCAACTCCATCCCGGCTCCCTTCCCAGCTCCCAGGACCATCCCCAGCATTCCCAAAGTTCCCTGGGAACGCTCACAGAGCTTGGCCAGGGCGATCAGGGAGGTGTTGACGGCCAGGGAGAGCTCGATGGGCAGCTCGGGGGGCACCACGGACGTCAGGATCAGGGCACACTCCAGGAACAGCCGGTACTGGTTCCGCCGGGGGTCCTTGGTGCCTTGGGAATCACGGGAAAACGGGATCACAACGGGATAAACAGGATTAAGACGGGAAAAAAACGGGATCAAAATGGGAAAAAATGGGATCACGATGGGATTAGGGGGAAAAAACAGGATAAAAATGGGGTCAGGATCAGGGAATATCCCTCGGGGATCCCTCCCCCAGACCCCAGAATTCCCGGAATTCCCACCCTGGATCCAGACGTAGGCGGCGGCGGCGATGGCGAAGACGAGGAGGAAGAGGATGAAGATGAAGGTCTCCAGGTTATTGGCCGTGACCCTCTTCACCCCAAACAGGATCGTCCGGAGCAGCTTTCCCTGGAAAACCAGCTTTGGTCAGGAATCCCACGGAAATTCCTTCAAAATTCCTTAAAAATTCCATGGGATTCCTTCCAAAGGAGCATGGAATGAGAATTCCAACTCAAGGAAAAGCCTGGAATTCCTTTGGAACTTGGGAATTCTTCCCATTCCCGACCTTCTCCTTTTTCCCAACCCTTAATTCCTCCCTCTTCCCAAGCCCCATTTCCTGGAATTCCCAGGAATTCCCAGCTCACCTGGGATGTGTTGAAGCCAGTGCGGAGGGCGTAGGCCAGGCACCCGTTATCCACAGCTGGGGAGGGAAAAAATCCCAGGGAATTCCCAGGAAATCCCAAGGAATCCCCCAGGACATCCACTCAGGAAATTCCCAAAGAAATCCCCCCGGGAAATCCTGAGGGAATTCCTGGGAATTTCAGGCTGGGGATCCCCAGCTTTGGGCAGGAATCTGGGAATTGCTCCCTGAGGAGGATGGTCCCTGTGGGACATTTCCAGGGTGGGAACTGCAGGGTGGGAATCACGGGGTGGGAGTTCCAGGGTGGGAATTCCGGGGTGGGAGATCCAGGGTGGGAATTGCTGGTGTGAATTCTGGGTGTGAATTCCAGGTGTGAGTTGTGGGTGGGAATTCCGTGTGGGAATTCCAGGATGGGAATTCCGGGGTGGGAATTCCAGGGTGGGAACTGCAGGTGAGAATTCCAGGGTGGGAATTGCAGGTGTGAGTTGCGGGGTGGGAATCGCGGGGTGGAAATTCCAGGGTGTGAATTCCGGGTGGGAATTCCAGGGTGTAGAATTCCAGGGTGGGAGTCCCAAGGTGTGAATTCCAGGTGGGAATTCTGCCCCAATTCCCGCTTTCCCCCCGGTTTTCCCCATTTTCCCCACCTTCATCTGCGGCACGGACTCTCCCGTCAGCATGGCCTCGTCCACCACGCAGCGGCCCCGCAGCAGGAGGAGGTCACAGGGCACCAAATTCTCCTGGGGGGAGCGGCCTGAGGGCAGAAATTTCCGGAATTCCCGAAATTCCCAAGCCAAACTCATCGATTTTTCCCGTTTTTCCCACCCCGAAACCCACGGTTTTCCCGTTTTCCCACCCACTTTTCCAGCCCTGGATCTGTAGGAAAAGGGTTTGGAGAAGGGAAAATCTGGGGAAAAAACAGCCCCTGGAATTCCGGGAATTCTGGGAATTCAGGGAGTTGAAATATTTGATGGCAGGATGGTGGAAAAGCAGAAAATTCCAGGAAAACAGGGGAAAATCCCAGAACTAAAACCTCAGAGTCCAACCCAGAATTCCTGCAAATCCCAGGAAAATTCCAAGGGGATTTCCCCGAAAATGGAAATCCTCAAAATTCCAGCTCGTTCCAGCAAAAAAAGAGGGAAGAAATTCCAATTTTCAAAGGACTTTTCCATGAAAATCCCCATTTGAAGGGCGTTTCCCATTAAAAAATCCCATTTTATCAGGCTGTTTTCTGTGGAAATTTCCATTTGAAATACGTTTCCCATGGAATTCCTACTGGGAATTCCCATTTTTGGGGTGTTTTCCCAAGGGAATTCCCATTTTTTACCGATGGAGACGATGTCCCCTGCTATGATCTCGTCGCTGGAAATTGGGCGCCACTTCCGGTTCCTGTAGACCTAGAATTCCCAAAAAAAATTCCCCATTTTTGGGATGGAACTGATGGGAAATCCACAGGAAAACGGACACAAAATGGAGGAAAAAAAAACCCCAAAATATCCTAAGACACCCCCCTCCCCCCAAAATTCCCATTTTTGGCCAATATCAGCAGGAAAACAACAGGAACAGGCATCAAAAAACTCAAAAAAAAATCTCAATTTTGTGACAAAATCTGTGGAAAAACAGGAAAATAACCGGGCTAAACGTCCCAAAAAGTCCCCAAAAATGCACAAAAATCCCATTTCCTGGGATAGAATCCATGGAAAAAACCATGGGAAACAGGAAAACACCTGGGCTAAACGTCCCAAAAATCCCAAAAATCCACAAAAATCCCATTTCCTGGGACAGAATCCATGGGAAACAGGAAAACAACTGGGCTAAACGTCCCAAAAATCCCAAAAATCCACAAAAATCCCATTTCCTGGGACAGAATCCATGGGAAACAGGAAAACAACTGGGCTAAACGTCCCAAAAATCCCAAAAATCCACAAAAATCCCATTTCCTGGGACAGAATCCATGGGAAACAGGAAAACAACTGGGCTAAACGTCCCAAAAATCCCAAAAATCCACAAAAATCCCATTTCCTGGGACAGAATCCATGGGAAACAGGAAAACAACTGGGCTAAACGTCCCAAAAATCCCAAAAATCCACAAAAATCCCATTTCCTGGGACAGAATCCATGGGAAACAGGAAAACAACTGGGCTAAACGTCCCAAAAATCCCAAAAATCCACAAAAATCCCATTTCCTGGGACAGAATCCATGGGAAACAGGAAAACAACTGGGCTAAACGTCCCAAAAATCCCAAAAATCCACAAAAATCCCATTTCCTGGGACAGAATCCATGGGAAACAGGAAAACAACTGGGCTAAACGTCCCAAAAATCCCAAAAATCCACAAAAATCCCATTTCCTGGGACAGAATCCATGGGAAACAGGAAAACAACTGGGCTAAACGTCCCAAAAATCCCAAAAATCCACAAAAATCCCATTTCCTGGGACAGAATCCATGGGAAACAGGAAAACAACTGGGCTAAACGTCCCAAAAATCCCAAAAATCCACAAAAATCCCATTTCCTGGGACAGAATCCATGGGAAACAGGAAAACAACTGGGCTAAACGTCCCAAAAATCCCAAAAATCCACAAAAATCCCATTTCCTGGGACAGAATCCATGGGAAACAGGAAAACAACTGGGCTAAACGTCCCAAAAATCCCAAAAATCCACAAAAATCCCATTTCCTGGGACAGAATCCATGGGAAACAGGAAAACAACTGGGCTAAACGTCCCAAAAATCCCAAAAATCCACAAAAATCCCATTTCCTGGGACAGAATCCATGGGAAACAGGAAAACAACTGGGCTAAACGTCCCAAAAATCCCAAAAATCCACAAAAATCCCATTTCCTGGGACAGAATCCATGGGAAACAGGAAAACAACTGGGCTAAACGTCCCAAAAATCCCAAAAATCCACAAAAATCCCATTTCCTGGGACAGAATCCATGGGAAACAGGAAAACAACTGGGCTAAACGTCCCAAAAATCCCAAAAATCCACAAAAATCCCATTTCCTGGGACAGAATCCATGGGAAACAGGAAAACAACTGGGCTAAACGTCCCAAAAATCCCAAAAATCCACAAAAATCCCATTTCCTGGGACAGAATCCATGGGAAACAGGAAAACAACTGGGCTAAACGTCCCAAAAATCCCAAAAATCCACAAAAATCCCATTTCCTGGGACAGAATCCATGGGAAACAGGAAAACAACTGGGCTAAACGTCCCAAAAATCCCAAAAATCCACAAAAATCCCATTTCCTGGGACAGAATCCATGGGAAACAGGAAAACAACTGGGCTAAACGTCCCAAAAATCCCAAAAATCCACAAAAATCCCATTTCCTGGGACAGAATCCATGGGAAACAGGAAAACAACTGGGCTAAACGTCCCAAAAATCCCAAAAATCCACAAAAATCCCATTTCCTGGGACAGAATCCATGGGAAACAGGAAAACAACTGGGCTAAACGTCCCAAAAATCCCAAAAATCCACAAAAATCCCATTTCCTGGGACAGAATCCATGGGAAACAGGAAAACAACTGGGCTAAACGTCCCAAAAATCCCAAAAATCCACAAAAATCCCATTTCCTGGGACAGAATCCATGGGAAACAGGAAAACAACTGGGCTAAACGTCCCAAAAATCCCAAAAATCCACAAAAATCCCATTTCCTGGGACAGAATCCATGGGAAACAGGAAAACAACTGGGCTAAACGTCCCAAAAATCCCAAAAATCCACAAAAATCCCATTTCCTGGGACAGAATCCATGGGAAACAGGAAAACAACTGGGCTAAACGTCCCAAAAATCCCAAAAATCCACAAAAATCCCATTTCCTGGGACAGAATCCATGGGAAACAGGAAAACAACTGGGCTAAACGTCCCAAAAATCCCAAAAATCCACAAAAATCCCATTTCCTGGGACAGAATCCATGGGAAACAGGAAAACAACTGGGCTAAACGTCCCAAAAATCCCAAAAATCCACAAAAATCCCATTTCCTGGGACAGAATCCATGGGAAACAGGAAAACAACTGGGCTAAACGTCCCAAAAATCCCAAAAATCCACAAAAATCCCATTTCCTGGGACAGAATCCATGGGAAACAGGAAAACAACTGGGCTAAACGTCCCAAAAATCCCAAAAATCCACAAAAATCTGTGGAAATTTCCATTTGAAATACGTTTCCCATGGAATTCCTACTGGGAATTCCCATTTTTGGGGTGTTTTCCCAAGGGAATTCCCATTTTTTACCGATGGAGACGATGTCCCCTGCTATGATCTCGTCGCTGGAAATTGGGCGCCACTTCCGGTTCCTGTAGACCTAGAATTCCCAAAAAAAATTCCCCATTTTTGGGATGGAACTGATGGGAAATCCACAGGAAAACGGACACAAAATGGAGGAAAAAAAAACCCCAAAATATCCTAAGACACCCCCCTCCCCCCAAAATTCCCATTTTTGGCCAATATCAGCAGGAAAACAACAGGAACAGGCATCAAAAAACTCAAAAAAAAAAATCTCAATTTTGTGACAAAATCTGTGGAAAAACAGGAAAATAACCGGGCTAAACGTCCCAAAAAGTCCCCAAAAATGCACAAAAATCCCATTTCCTGGGATAGAATCCATGGGAAAAACCATGGGAAACAGGAAAACAACTGGGCTAAACGTCCCAAAAATCCCAAAAATCCACAAAAATCCCATTTCCTGGGACAGAATCCATGGGAAACAGGAAAACAACTGGGCTAAACGTCCCAAAAATCCCAAAAATCCAAAGAAATCCCATTTCCTGGGATAGAATCCATGGGAAACAGGAAAACAACTGGGCTAAATGTCCCAAAAACCCCATAAATGTACAAAAATCCCATTTCCTGGGATAGAAACCATGGGAAACAGGAAAACAACTGGGCTAAACGTCCCAAAAACCCCATAAATGCACAAAAATCCCATTTCTGGGATAGAATCCATGGGAAAAACCATGGGAAACAGGAAAACAACTGGGCTAAACGTCCCAAAAATCCCAAAAATCCAAAGAAATCCCATTTCCTGGGATAGAATCCATGGGAAAAACCATGGGAAACAGGAAAACAACTGGGCTAAACGTCCCAAAAATCCCAAAAATGCACAAAAATCCCATTTCTGGGATAGAATCCATGGGAAAAACCATTGGAAACAGGAAAATAACTGGGCTAAATGTCCAAAAAATCCCATAAATCCAAAGAAATCCCATTTCTGGGATAGAATGCATGGAAAAACCATGGGAAACAGGAAAACAACTGGGCTAAACGTCCCAAAAACCCCATAAATGCACAAAAATCCCATTTCCTGGGATAGAAAAACCCAGGAAAAAGGAAAATAAAGAGGCCAAACCTCCTAAAACCCCCATTTTGGGGTGGAACTCAGCAGCCACAGCCCCAGAAAGGCACCAGGAGCCCCCGGAATTCCGGGTTTTTACCTGGATCATGTAGGGCCGGTTGCCCATCCTGCGGATCTCCGAGAGGTTGCGGAGCTGCTGCTGCACCAGCGAGGCCTCGAAGGCCACGAGCATGGACAGGGTGAAGACGCTGTAGTACCAGAACTCGTCCAGGCACCACAGCCCCACGCAGAACACCTGGGAAAAACCGCGGGAACGCCGGGAACGGCTCGACGGGAGGCGCCGGGAAAAGGGAAAACCCTCGTGGGACTGGGACTGCCCCAGGCCAGCCCAGGATTGCTGGAATTCCTGCCCGGAATTCCTGCCCAGAATTCCTGCCCGGAATTCCTGCAATTCCAGGCCAGAATTCCTGCCCAGAATTCCTGGAATTCCAGGGGAAAATGCATGTGGGACTGGGACTGCCCCAGTCCAGCCCAGGATTGCTGGAATTCCAGGGGAAAAGGGAAAACCCTCGTGGGACTGGGAGTGCCCCAGTCCAGCCCAGGATTGCTGGAATTCCTGCCCAGAATTCCTGCAATTCCAGGCCAGAATTCCTGCCCAGAATTCCTGGAACTCCAGGGGAAAAGGGAAAATCCTCGTGGGACTGGGAGTGCCCCAGTCCAGCCCAGGATTGCTGGAATTCCAGGGGAAAAGGGAAAACCCTCGTGGGACTGGGAGTGCCCCAGGCCAGCCCAGGATTGCTGGAATTCCTGCCCGGAATTCCTGCCCAGAATTCCTGCCCGGAATTCCTGCAATTCCAGGCCAGAATTCCTGCCCAGAATTCCTGGAATTCCAGGGGAAAATGCATGTGGGACTGGGACTGCCCCAGTCCAGCCCAGGATTGCTGGAATTCCTGCCCGGAATTCCTGCAATTCCAGGCCAGAATTCCTGCCCAGAATTCCTGGAACTCCAGGGGAAAAGGGAAAATCCTCGTGGGACTGGGAGTGCCCCAGTCCAGCCCAGGATTGCTGGAATTCCTGCCCGGAATTCCTGCAATTCCAGGCCAGAATTCCTGCCCAGAATTCCTGGAACTCCAGGGGAAAAGGGAAAATCCTCGTGGGACTGGGAGTGCCCCAGTCCAGCCCAGGATTGCTGGAATTCCAGGGGAAAAGGGAAAATCGTTGTGGGACTGGGAGTGCCCCAGTCCAGCCCAGGATTGCTGGAATTCCAGGGGAAAAGGGAAAATCGGTGTGGGACTGGGAGTGCCCCAGTCCAGCCCAGGATTGCTGGAATTCCAGGGGAAAAGGGAAAACCCTCGTGGGACTGGGAGTGCCCCAGTCCAGCCCAGGATTGCTGGAATTCCTGCCCAGAATTCCTGCAATTCCAGGCCAGAATTCCTGCCCAGAATTCCTGGAATTCCTGCCCAGAATTCCTGCAATTCCAGGGGAAAAAGGGAAAATCGTCGTGGGACTGGGAGTGCCCCAGTCCAGCCCAGGATTGCTGGAATTCCTGCCCGGAATTCCTGCAATTCCAGGCCAGAATTCCTGCCCAGAATTCCTGGAA
>NW_024525256.1:40462-47897 GCF_017590135.1 Pyrgilauda ruficollis
AATCGTTGTGGGACTGGGAGTGCCCCAGTCCAGCCCAGGATTGCTGGAATTCCTGCCCAGAATTCCTGCAATTCCAGGCCAGAATTCCTGCCCAGAATTCCTGGAATTCCTGCCCAGAATTCCTGCAATTCCAGGGGAAAAAGGGAAAATCGTCGTGGGACTGGGAGTGCCCCAGTCCAGCCCAGGATTGCTGGAATTCCTGCCCGGAATTCCTGCAATTCCAGGCCAGAATTCCTGCCCAGAATTCCTGGAATTCCAGGGGAAAATGCATGTGGGACTGGGACTGCCCCAGTCCAGCCCAGGATTGCTGGAATTCCAGGGGAAAAGGGAAAATCGTTGTGGGACTGGGAGTGCCCCAGTCCAGCCCAGGATTGCTGGAATTCCTGCCCGGAATTCCTGCAATTCCAGGCCAGAATTCCTGCCCAGAATTCCTGGAATTCCAGCCCACAATTCCTGCAATTTCAAGGCAAAAAGAAAAATCCTTGTGGGACTGGCAGTGTCCCAGTCCAGCCCAGGATTGCTGGAATTCCTGCCCAGAATTCCTGGAATTCCAGGGGAAAAGGGATCAAAATTATTCCAAAGAAAAGGAGACCAAAACTGGCCCAACACATCCCAGAATCCCCCCGGTTTTTACAGGAACAGGAGTCTTCCCTAGGTTTCTTCCCATTTTCAGCAGATTTGGGGATTTTTCCCAGGTTTTTCCCAAATTTGGGGGTTTTCCCCAGGTTTTTTTTCCCTGGTTTTTCCCAAAATTGGGGTTTTTTTCCAGTTTTTATTCCTCATTTTTACCTGGAAAACGAAGAACGGAGCCGTGGCTCTTTCCTTGAACAGCTCCAGGAATTCTGGCACCACCATTTCTGCCCTGGAAGGAGGAAAATCCTTGGAAAATCCTTGGAAAATCCCAGTTTTCCCACCCAAAACATCCCAAACCCTCCTCATTCCCGGTCATTTTAAACAAAAAATTGGATTTTTGGGATTCCTTCCCGGAAAATTTCTCAGTCCAAAATCCCAAATCCAGGAGGAAAATCCCAGATTTTCCAGGATATTTTCCAGCATATTTTGGAATATATGGGGACATTTTCCTGGAATATTTTCCTGGAATACTTCATGGCATTTTGGCACATTCACCTGGAATATTTGGGAATATTTTCCCAAGACACTTTGGGTTATTTCCCTGGGATATCTCAGCTATTTTAGGAATGGTTTCCCAGTAAATTTGTGAATTTTTTGGGGGATATTTAAAGATTTTTTTCCCAGGATTTTCCCCCAGGAAAAACTCACTTGTTATTCCCGTATTTCCTCTCGGCCTCCCGGATTTCCTGCTCCTCCTGGAAGCCTCTGGAATTCTGGTAGAATCCCAAGGGATGCTCCACAGGGAATGCCACGGGCAGGAATTGTTTTTTTCCATGGATTTCGTAGGAATATTTGATCTTCTGGAATTCGAAGCTCAGCGCTTCCTGCCCGTCCTCACCCTGGAAAAAAAAAAAAAAAAAGGGGAAAAATCCCAAATTTCCTCATTCCTGGAAAAATTTCCAGCCCAGACAGGGTGAAAATCCCAGAATTACACGGGTCTCCTGCAGAAAAATCCCCAAGTTTTTCCTGGAATTCCCAGATTTCCCCCATTTTCAGGGATAAACCCCCCGGAATTCCCGGATTTTCCCATTCCCTCGCGGATTATCACGAATTCATTGGATTTTCCCAAACCCCCCGACCCGCAGCGCCCCGGTGCCCTTCCCGAGCTCACCCTGACGCAGCTGAGGGCGCACTCGGCGTGCACGGACCAGAGCCCGGCCAGCGCCGTGAGCAGCTGCAGCGCCGCGATGGCGCCGAGCGCCAACAGCGCCGCCTCGGGCGGCCCCGCCGCCTCGCCCGCCGCCCACAGCCGCGGCCCCCACAGCCACAGCCAGGCCGGGTAGAGGCCGGCGGCGAAGGGCAGCACGGTGCCGCGGAGCAGCCGCGGCCGCCGCCGGTAAAGCGTCACCGACGAGACCAGCTCGTCCTCGGGGGCCGCCGCGGCCGCCGCCATCTTCCCTCCGCCCTCGGCGCGCCGCTTCCGCTTTCGCTTCCGCCTCTGCGCCTGCGCCGAGTCCCCGTTTCCCGCCTCGGGGCTGCGAGCATGCGCAGAGTGAGGGAGTGGCGGAAGTAAGAGCAGAACGCATGCGCAGAGTGAGGGAGTAGCGGACGTGATGGCGGGGCGCATGCGCAGAGGGAGAGAGTGGCGGAAGTGAAGCGGCGGCGGAGGAGAAGGCGCCATGTGAGTGAGGGGCGGCGGGGCCGGGCCGTGTCCCCTCGGTGTCCCTCTCGTTCCAACCCGGCTGTGCCGCTGGTGCCACTGTCCCTGTGGCAGGGAGGTGACGCTGTCGCTGTCGCTGTCGCAGGGAGGCGCTGGCCGTCGCCGCCCGGCTCTGCGGGCCGGAGCTGGAGCGCTACGGGCGCTGCGTGGCCGCGAGCCCCGGCAGCTGGCACCGGGATTGTCACCAGCTGTCCCTGAGCGTCACCGAGTGCGCGTCCAGCCAGTGAGTGACACACCGGGGACACCGGGGACGTGGGGACCGTTTTCCCCATTTTCCCTCCCCATTTTCCCTCCCCATTTCCCCATTTTCCCTGCCCGTTTCCCCCCGTTCCCCCCGTTCTCCCTGCCCGCAGCCCCCTGGTGCGCCGGATCCGCCGCGATTGCTCCGACGCCTTCGGCGCCTTCGAGCGCTGCCTGCGGGAGCGGCCCCGGAGCGCGGCCCAGTGCGGCCCCCAGGCCAGCCAGTTCCTGCTGTGCGCCCAGAGCGTCACCCAGGGGGACACCCAGAGTGTCACCCCCGGGGACACCCCCGGGGACACCCCCGGGGACACCCCCGGGGGCACCTCCACAGGTGAATTTTGGGATAAAAATGGGAATTAATCCCCCAAATGCGGCCCCCAGTGTCACCGAGTTCCTGCTCTGTGCCCAGAGCATCACCCAGAGTGTCACCCCTGGGGACACTGCCAGGGACACCCCCAGGGGCTCCTCCAGGGGCACCTCCACAGGTGAATTTTGGGATAAAAACGGGAATTAAACCCCAAATGTGGCCCCAGTGACGGGATTTGAATGCCCAAATACGGCCCCCAGGCCAGCCAGTTCCTGCTGTGCGCCCAGAGCGTCACCCAGAGCGTCACCCAGAGTGCCACCCCCGGGGACACTGCCAGTGCCACTGCCACTGCCACCCCCGGGGACACCCCCAGGGGCTCTTCCAGGGGCACCTCCACAGGTGAATTTTGGGATAAAAACGGGATTTGAATGCCCAAATACGGCCCCCAGGCCAGCCAGTTCCTGCTGTGCGCCCAGAGCGTCACCCAGGGGGACACCCCGGGGGACACCGCCAGGGACACCCCCGGGGACACCCCCAGGGGCTCCTCCAGGGGCACCTCCACAGGTGAATTTTGGGATAAAAACGGGAATTAAACCCCAAATGTGGCCCCAGTGTCACCCAGTTCCTGCTGTGCGCCCAGAGTGTCACCCAGAGCGTCACCCAGAGGGACACCCCCAGGGACACCCCCGGGGACACTGCCAGTGCCACTGCCACTGCCACCCCCGGGGACACCCCCAGGGGCTCTTCCAGGGGCACCTCCACAGGTGAATTTTGGGATAAAAACGGGATTTGAATGCCCAAATGCGGCCCCCAGTGTCACCCAGTTCCTGATCTGTGCCCAGAGTGCCACCCCGGGGGACACTGCCACTGCCAGGGACACTGCCAGGGACACCCCCGGGGGCACCCCCACAGGTGAATTTTGGGATAAAAACGGGATTTGAATGCCCAAATATGACCCCAGTGTCACCCAGTTCCTGCTCTGCACCCAGAGCGTCACCCAGAGCGTCACCCAGAGTGCCACCCCCGGGGACACTGCCACTGCCACTGCCACCCCCAGGGACACCCCCGGGGGCACCCCCACAGGTGAATTTTGGGATAAAAACCTCCACAGGTGAATCAAATGCGGTCCCAGTGTCACCCAGTTCCTGCTCTGTGCCCAGAGTGCCACCCCCGGGGACACTGCCACTGCCACTGCCACCCCCAGGGACACCCCCGGGGGCACCTCCACAGGTGAATTTTGGGATAAAAACGGGAATTAAACCCCAAAAACAGCCCTGGCCCTTCCTGCCTCATGAAACGCTGGAGAATTCGGAATTTTGGGATTTGAATTCCCTAAAATCCGCTTTTTTTTTTCCCCCTCCCCGTGAAAAAAAGCTGGAAAGAGGAAATTCGGGATGGAATTTTGGGATAAAAATGTGAATTTTTTTTTCCCCCTTTTTTTTTCTCCCTCCCCAGAGAATGCCTGGAATTAAAACCCCCCCCGGGAGCCGGGAAAGCCTCGGAACCTTCCGGAATCTCCTCCCAAATCCTGGGAATTGCCCCTCTGGAAAAGGAGCCCCGGGATGTGGGGCCTGATCCGCAATTCCCTGCGGATTCCCGAGATTTTATCCCAAAAATTGGAGGAAGAAATAAAAATTCCAGCGGGGTCTCCCCGGGAATCTTCGGGATGGGACCAAAAATTCTGCTTGTCCTTCTCTTCATTCCAAATTTTTTCCTTTTTTCCCTCCTTTCTTTCCCATCTTTTCCTCCTTTTTTCCCCACCTTTTCCAGCTTTTCCTTCTCAGTTTTTGGGGTTTTTTTGGGAATCTTGTGGTCCCATGGAATTATTCAGGGATCGGAGTCAGTGTTTTCCATGGGGAAAAAAAAAAAACAACAAAAAACCCTGGGAATTCCAGGAGCCTTCTCAACCCTGGGAGCCCCAAAATCCCCAAATTCCCAAAACTTTTAAAACTTTCCTTATTTTTTTTTTTTTTCCCCGGGGTTTATTTCCCACCAGACATGCAAAAAAAAAAAAAAAAAGTATTACCGAAAAATTCCCCCCCAAAAAATTCCCAAAACTTGGCACGGGAGCAGAGGGAAAATCCCAAATTCCGGCGGAATCTTGGAGGGGGTCGACCCCCTTTTTTTTTTGGGATTCCCAGGACTGGGATTTTCGGGAATTCCGGGATGTCAGGAGGTGAAGTAGGAGCTCTGCATGGAGTACAGGCGCTCCATGGGATTCCCGGGCTCGGGGATTTCGGGAATTCTGGGATTCCCGGGGTACAGGCGCTCCAGGGCGTCCCTGGCCCCGGGGATTTCGGGAATTCCGCCATTCCCGAGGATCAGCTGCTGGGAATTCTCCGTGGGAATCAGGGCCGCTCCCAAGGATCCCAGTGCGTCCCCGTCCAGCTCCTGGAAAACTCCCTCAGAGTCTGGGAAAAATTGGGAAAAATTGGGAAAAAGGGTTGGGGAGGGGAGGAAACCGGGCTGGGGCCTCGGCGTTCCCGACCCGTCCCGGTTTCCCATTCCCGGGATTCCCGGGATTCCCGCGGTTACCGTAGGGCCGCAGCTCCGGGGGCGTCGCTCCCCGGAACGTTCCGGCCTCGCTCCCGAATCCGTTGGGCTCCAGGGGCGGCGGAATCCGGGAGAACGGGACCAGGATCCGCTGCAGGCCTGGGAACGTCGGGAACGTCGGGAAGGCGGGGTGGGGATGCTGTGACTCCCCACTTTCCGATCCCTCCATCCCAGATCCACCCCATTCCCGGTTTCCCATTCCCGGTTTCCCATTCCCATTTTCCCATTCCCATTTTCCCATTCCCATTTTCCCATTCCCGTTCTCCCATTCCCGTTTTCCCATCCCATCCCCCTCATTCCTGACCCTCCTCATCCTCGTTCCCATCCCGGCCGCTCCTCCCGGATCCTCTCCCTCCTGGAATTCCCCCTCTGGAATTCCCGAGCTGCTCCTGCTGCTGCTGCCTGCGGGCGATCTTCTTCATCTGGGGGGAAAAAACACCCGGAAAAATTCCGGGGAAAAAATCCCACAATTCCGCAAAACCCCGGTTTTGGAGGATTTGGCGTCGTTTCTTATCCCGGAATTCTGGGAATTCCGGGAATTCCCACCTTGGCTCGTTGGTTCTGGAACCACACCTGGACCACCCGGACCGTCAGCCCCGTCTCGGCCGCCAGCGTCTCCCGCACCTGGAAAAATCCCTCGGAATTCCGGGAAGGAGACCGGGAATGGGGGAAAAATCCCTCGGAATTCCGGGAAGGAGACTGGGAATGGGGGAAAATCCCTCGGAATTCCGGGAAGGAGATGGGGAATGGGGGAAAAATCCCTCAGAATTCCGGGAAGGAGGGAAAAATCCCTCGGAATTCCGGGAAGGAGACCGAAATCCCTCGGAATTCCAGGAAGGAGATGGGGAGTGGGGGAAAAATCCCTCGGAATTCCGGGAAGGAGACCGGGAATGGGGGAAAACCCCTCGGAATTCAATCCCATTGCCAACTCCAAAATCCCAGAGCCCCATCCCAAAATTCCTGAAGCAATCCCGAAATAATCTCCGGAACGTTCCGGCACCTTCCGGCAGGGTTTGGAGGAGACCTCGAAGGAGGCTTTGAAGGCGCGGCGCTGTTGGGAGCTCAGGATGGTTCGGGGCCGCTTGGAGCGTTTGGGATCCTTCCCCTCGGAATTCCGGGAGCATCGGGAATCCTGGCCCTCCTCATCCTCGCTCCGAGCTGCGGCCGGGGGAAAAAATTAAAAAATAAAAAAATAAAGGAATTTCGGCGGGGGGGGGAATCAAAATCCTTCACTGGGATTTGGAATTCCCGGAGGATTTTGGGTTTTTGGGCCTTTCCCGCCCTGGAATTCCCAAGGAAAGGTTTGGCTGTTCCAGCCCAAAAAAAATCCACACAAAAATAAAAAAAATAATTGCAAAATCTTCTAAAAAATACCGAAAAAAACTCCTGAAAAATACTCAAAAAATCACCCCGGCAAAATTCTAAAATATTCCCATTTAAAAAAAACCCCTAAAAATCACAAAACAAAGCAGGAAAAAAATCCCCCAAAAATTCCCAAGAAAAACCCGAAAAAATCCCAAAAAATTTCTGCAAAAATTCCCAAAAAACCCGAAAAAATTCTTGAACAAATCCCAAAAAAGCCCCAAAAATTTCCCAAAAAATCCCCAAAAATTTCTCAAAAAATCCCCAAAAAATCTGCAAAAATTCCCCCAAAAAACCCTTAAAAAATCTTGAAAAACAACCCCCCAAAACCCCCACCCCCCGGTGGTTTCCGATTCATCTCCCGCCCTTACCTCCGTCCCCGGGCGCTCCGCGCCGCCGGGGCTCGGCGTGGCCGCGGCAGAGCACGCGGCCGTCGCGCAGCACGAACTCGTCGCCGCGGCGCAGGCGGCGGCCGCAGGAGCCGCAGCGGAGGCAGCGCTCGTGGAAAACGCGCCCCGGCAGCCGCAGGATCGGCTCGGAGCGCCCCACGGCGCCCAGGCAGCGGCTGCAGCGCCGCGGGAACAGCCTGGGGAAAGCCGGGATGTGGGCGTGTCCCGGGATTGGGGGGGGAATATCCCGGGATGTGGGGGTGTCCTGGGGCTGGGGGGGAAATATCCCGG
>NW_024525256.1:47929-61794 GCF_017590135.1 Pyrgilauda ruficollis
GGATTGGGGGGAATAGCCTGGGAGTGGGGGGAAAAATATCCCGGGATGTGAGGGGAAATATCCTGGGATGTGGGGTGGAAAATAGCCTGGGATTGGGGGGGAGTATGCCAGAATGTGGGGGAAAATATCCAAGGATTTGGGGCAGAAAAAATCCAGGGGTTTGGGGGGAAATATCCCAGGGATTTCGGGGAAATATTCTTGGATGTGGGGGGAAATATCCTGGGGTTTGGAGGGCAAAAATCCAGGGGTTTGGAGGAACTATCCCAGGATTTCACGGTGGGGAAAATGGGATTGGGGGAGGAATTTGAGATTTCAGGGGAAAAAAATCTGAGATTTGGGGGAAAAAATGGGATTTGGGGGGAGAATTTCGATTTTTTTTGGGGGGGAAAGGGAATTTGAGGGAGAAAAATGGGATTTGGAGGAAAAATCCTGGGATCTGGGGGAAAAGATCCTGGGATTTGGGGTTTTTGGGACATTCCTGCCCTTTGCAGCCCAGGATTTTTGGAGGTTTTGGGATGTTCCCACCAGAATTCCCAAAAAAAGGGATTTTTCCCCACTTTTCCAGCCCCTTTTTTTGGGAATAAAGCAACCCCAGGCTCATAAAATCCCCGTCAGCTCCAATTAGTGGGAATTCAAATCCCTGGGAATTCCTGGAGAGCCTCTCCCAGGTTTTTTAATATCCCTGGAATCCGCTTAAATCCCAGTAATTCCCTCGGGGTTTCCATGGAAACGGGAATGTGGGAAAAGGGGGGGGGTTGGGGTTTTTTTCCAGGAGTTTTTGGGGTTTTTTTTCCAGGAGTTTTTGGGGTTTTTTTTCATCCCGGTAATTCCCTCGGGGTTTCCATGGAAACGGGAATGTGGGAAAAGGGGGGGTTGGGGATTTTTTCCAGGAGTTTTTGGGGTTTTTTTTCCAGGAGTTTTTGGGGTTTTTTTCCCAGGAGTTTTTGGGTTTTTCCAGAGGGATTTGGGAAAGGGGAGAAGCTTCCCAAAAAGTGGGAATGGGAATTGGGAAAACGGGAATGATCCCAAATCCCTCTTTTCCCAGGAGAATCCCCATTTTTTGGGGCCCTGCCTTTTTTTGGGGGGCAATGCCAGGATTTGGGAAAGGCTGAACATCCCAGGGAAAAACCACCCCGGGGAAAATCCCAATTTTTGGGCCCCATTTCCCTGGAAAAGGCCGGATTTGGGAACAGCTGAACATTCCAAGCAGCTTTTCCATGGGGGAAAAAACCCTGGAAAATCCCATTTTTGGCATCCCTTTCCCACCCACGTGGAGGAAAACTCGGGATGAGCTCCCATTTTTTTGGGATTTTCCCTTTTTTTTTTTTGGGATTTTCCCTTTCCCAGCCGCATAAAAGGGATTTTCCCTTTTTTTTTTGGGATTTTCCCATTTTTTTGGGGGAGATTTTCCCTTTCCCAGCCGCATAAAAACCTCAGGGAAAAAAAAAAAAAAAAAGGGATAAAAAAATTCCGGTTTTTTTTTCCCCCTTCGGTGCCAGAGCTCGGAATTATGGGAATTTTAATAACGGAGCCGGGGATGGAAAATTTAATAACGGAGCTGATCCGATTATCCCGGATTTGTGCCGGAGCAATTTCCCCTGGAACTGGGGGGGTCGCAGCTGGAATTGGATTTTCCCGAGGTTTCCCTTCCAGCCCTTGGATTTTATGGAAACCCCCGAGTTTTTGGGAATTTTTATGGGGTTTTTCCCCTAAAAATCGGATTTAAAAAAAAAAAAAAATTAGGGTTTTCCTCCCAGATTTGGGGGAAAAAGGAAAAAAAAAAAAAAAAAGGAAAAAAAAGCAATTTTTTTTGAGATTTTGGGGTGTTTTTTTGGGATTTGGGGTTCCTTAAAAGCGGGGTTTTATTTTTGATTTTTCCTCTTGGATTTGGGGTTTTTTGGAGGGGGAAAGAAGGAAAGGAAAGGGAAATTTTTTGGATTTTTCCTCCTGGGTTTGTTTTTTTTTTTGGGGGGAAAAAGAGGGAAAAGAAGGGATTTTGGGCTGAGAATTTAATCCCATTTAATGGTTTGGCTCCATTAAAATTCCAGGCAGGAATTCTCCCTCCCGATCCCATCCCGCCTCAATTTCCTGCTGGGCTTTTCCAATTTCCGGCTTTTTCCGCCCATTCCGGGGGGGAGGGAAAAAAAAAAAAAATTGGAATAAAATTAAAAAACGGGAAAAGCGGGAGTGGGGGAGGAGAGGAATTAATGAGGATTTAATGAGATGAGCTCATTAATGATTCATTAGGGGAGGGTTAATTAAAGGTGGGGATGGGGAGAGGAGAAAAGCAAGGAAAAAATGGGAATAAACTGGGAATAAAAAGGGGGATATTCGTAATTTCGAAAATATTTATTCTTATTTGCGCTAATTAATATTGTTATTAATCCATATTTATTATCCAAATTTTTATTAGCAATGATAATAATTAATAATTAACAGAAACCGAAATTAATAATTAGTTCTGATAATTATTTTTACTAATGGGAGTTGGGTTTAATAATAATAGAAGGGTGGAATAGAATGGTGATAATTAATAATTAATAATAACTGATAATATTGCTAATAATTTGAACCAATTATAATGAGAAATAACAATAAATAATAAGTAGAATATAACAAAAAATTTAAAATAATAATAGTAATAATAATAGGAGAATGATAACAGAAGAGTGGAATATAATGGTACTAATAAATGATTAATAACAACAAATTTTAATTAAATTTCTATTAATTTTAATTAAATTTCTATTAATTCTATTAATATTCTAAATTAATTTATATTTCTTTTCATTAAATAATTGTAATAAATAACAAATAATATCTAATAAATAGAGTGATTACTCTTTAATAATGATAATAATCTGGATAGTTATTAGAAATTAGAATTAATGAGAAAACAGGGAAAAAAGAAGGAAAAAAAATGGGAAAAAAGGAGAAAATTTGGAATTAAAAAAGAGGGAAAGAAAGAAAAACAGGGAAAGGAAAAAAAAAATCAGGAAAAATGGGAAAAATCCAGCCCGGAGTGGGAAAAAAACCCACGGAAAAAATTAACTTTTAATAAGGGAATATGCAAATGAGGCTCTGGGAATTAACGGGATTTGGGAATTTGATGGGATTTAGGGAATGAATTCCACGGGATTCGTTATCCCAGGAAATCCAGGAGCTGGGAAAGTGGGAATGGGGAATCCCAGAATTCCCACATTTCCCCCAGCGCCCTTTTCCCTCCTTTTCATCCCAAAAAATCCCGGATTTTCCCCCAGGTTCCCAAATTTCCCCCTTCCCCTCACCCCTTGGAATCCCAATTCCCAAATTCCCCAAAGCTTGATCCCGAAAAACCCCAAAAAAAACCGGGAAACAGACCCCGAAATCCCGGGGATTTGGACACGGATCCCATTTTTTCCCAGCCTTTTGCCTCTGGAATTCGCTGCTCCCCCACGGAATTAAAGATTGACCAAACCTGGGCCCCGTTCCCGAAATTTTTCCGGGTGGGAAAAGGCAGGGATCTGCTCCAATGGAGCCAGAATTCCCATTTTTAACCCTGGGAATGGCCAAAACTCCAGATTTTTAACGCCTGGAATGAGCAAATCCCAGATTTTTAACCCCCCGAGGGGGGAAAAATTCCGATTTTTTTTCTTGGTTTTTGTGGGAATTCTGGGTCTGGGGGGGGTTGGGTGCTTGGAAAAGTGGGAAAATGGGGGGAAAAGGGGAGGAAATGTGGGAAGAGTGGGAGAAATTGGGAAAAAATGGGAAAAAATGAGGGGGAAGGTGGGAAGAAACTGGGGGGAAAAATGGGAATTTGGTTTTCCCGAAGATTGCCCAAATCCTGGGCCCAAATTCCCGGGGTTTCCCCAACCCATGGGTGGGGAATATCCGGGAATTCCCGAGGGGATCCCCATGGGAATCTGGGGATGGGATGGGATCAGATCCAAGGGGAAAAAAAACCCCCGAAATTCCAGGAAAAGCCTCAAAAAACCTGAGGGAAAAAAGAGCTGGAAAAGGAGTTCGAGCCGAGTTCATCCCGAAAAACTCCGGAGGAGGAGGAGGAGGAGGAGGCCGGGAATCCCCCCAAGGGCTCGGATCCCTCCCGGATTCCCAGAAATCCGACTTCAAAGGGATTCCGAAGGGAGTTTTCCTCCCTTTTTTAAAATTTATTTTATTTTTTTTTCCCCCGATTTACGGGACAGGTGCCTCTGGAAGGGGCCCTGGAAAGGGGAGGATTCCATGGAAAAATCCCTTTGGATTTGGGGTTTTTTTTGTGTTTTGCCCTCTTCCTCCTTGGGGGAAAAGCAGGCGGAATTCCTGGAAAATTGGGAAAAATCATGGAAAAACCAGGGAGAAACTGGGAAAGATGGGGAAAATTAGTGAAAAAAAGGTGGAAAATGGGGAAAATCAGGGGAAAATGGGGAAAACGGGGGGAAAAAGGGGGAAAGGGTGGGAAGGGCGGGCGGGCAGGACTGACCTGTCGTAGTCGGCGCCGCAGAGCAGGCGGCGCTCGCGGCTGAAGCAGCGGCCCCGCAGCCCCCGGCCGCACTCGGAGCAGCGCAGGCACCGCTCGTGCCACGAGCGCTCGTTCACCCGCAGCAGGAAGCGGTCCCGGATCCCGCGGCCGCAGCCCGCGCACCGCACCGGCACCGGCAGCGGCACCGGCAGCGGCACCGGCAGCGGCACCGGCAGCGGCAGCGGCGGGGGGGAGCCTGGGGCGGGAGAGAGGTGGGGGAGAATTGAGAGAGATTGGGGAAATGGAGAGAGATTGGGGAAATGAGAGATTGGGGAAAATTGAGAGAGATTGGGGAAAATTGAGAGAGATTGGGGAAAATTGAGAGAGATTGGGGAAATTGAGAGAGATTGGGGAAAAGAGAGAGAGATTGGGGAAATTGAGAGATTGGGGAAATGGAGAGAGATTGGGGAAATGGAGAGAGAGACTGGGGATATCAGAGATTGGGGAAAATTGAGAGAGATTGGGGAAATTTGAGAGAGATTGGATGAGAAATTGGGGAAAATTGAGAGAGATTGGGGAATGAGAGAGATTGGGGAAATGAGAGATTGGGGAAAATTGAGAGATTGGTGGATGAGGGATTGGGAAATGGGAATGAGAGATTGGGGATGAAGGATGGGGGAATGAGAGATTGGGGAAAATGAGGGGGAAAAATGGAGAGATTGGGGAAATGGAGGGATTGGGGAATGAGGGATGGGGGGAAAATGGAGAGATTGGGGAAAATGAGGGGGGAAAATGGGAAATGGAGAGACTGGGGGAAATGAGAGATTGGGGAAATGGGAGAGGTTGAGGGAAATTGAGAGATTGGGGGGAAACAGCGAGAATGAGAGACTGGGGAAATGAGGGGAAAAAATGGGAGAGGTTGGGGGAAAATCCGGGAAAATGGAGAGATGGGGGGAAAAAAGGCAGGAGAGTATGAGGAAAATCCAGGGAAATTGAGAGATTGGGGAAAAACAATGGGAGAGTTTGGGGGAAAATCCTGGGAAAATGGGAGAGTGTGGGAAAATCCTGGGGAAGGGAGATTTTGGGGGAAAATCCAGAAAAATCTGGGAGAAACTAGGGAAATTTGGGAAAAAAAGGGGAAAATTTGGGAAATAATGGGAGAATTTAGGGAAAAATGGGACTGCTTGAGAGGAAAATGGGAAAAATCGGGGGGGGGGGGAAATGGGAAATTTTGGAAGAAAACCAAGTGGGAGAATTTAGGAAAAAAACAGGGAAATTCAGGGGGAAAAATGGGAGAACCCAGGAAAAACGGGTTTGGACATCAAGGAAATTCCATGGGGAGCTCCCAGAAATCCAAAGGAATATTTTTCCATGGGAAAAAAAAAAAAGAAAAAGAAGAATTTGGGGGATTTTGGGAAGGAATCCAGGGGATTCAGAGCTTTTTTCCTCACTCCGGATTTTTGGGAATTTGGTTTTTCTCCCTCATTTTTATCCCAACTTTCATCTCTGGCTGCTCCTCAAAGGGAAGGGAGGGAGGGAAAAATTCCAACTTTTCTCTGGCAGCGCCTCCTCCTCCTCCTCCTCCTCCTCCTCCTCCCGAGGCCATTCCCGGGTTTCTTCTGCCCAAATCCCGGGAAAAATGGGAATGAGGCAAGCCCCCAAGGCCCAACTTAATTTGGAATTTTGACCCCGGTTTTAATTTGGGCTCTGGAATTCCAATCCCGATTTCGATTCCAAATTCAAATTCCCAAATTCCAAGCCCAGCTCCAATTTGGACCCCAGAATTCCAAATTCAAATTCCCGGGGCTTTTCCAAGGATTTTTATCCCATTCCTGAGGTTATTCCCCACATTTTTCACGCCCCCCCACCGCAGTGTAAAATTAAGGATTTAAAATCCTCATTGCTGGTTAATTTAGAGGGGAAAACCGGGAATCATTAAAGAGGGAATGAAGGAGAATTTTCGGGAATTCCTGGGAATGTGGGATCAGGGAAAAATCCCGGGGAAAATCCTGGATTCCAGCCCGGGAAAATGAAAAAAAAAAAACAAAAAAAACCCCAAAAACCACGTTCTGCATTAAAAAAGAAACAAAGAAACAAACAAACAAAACAACAACAACAACAACCAAAAAAAACCAAAAAACCCCCAAAAAAACCCCAAAACGGGATTGGGAAAAGGGGGAGATTTGGAGCCCGGAAAAAAACGGGAATAAAGAGGAAAGCTCTGGGAAAAACGGGAAAAGGGACCCAGGGATGGGGAAAAAAATCCCGAAATGCCGGGAATTTGGGGATGCGGGAGGGAATTTTGGGAATTCCCGGTACTCACCGGCTCCCGGGAGCGGCGTTCCCTGCTCCCGGCAGGACGGAGCCTCCTCCGGCTTCATCCCGGCGGCTGCGGGGGAGACGAAAGGTCGGGAAAAACGGGAAAAAAGCGGGAAAAGCGGGATGGGAGCGGGAGAAACGCGGGACGGGAGCGGGGAGGAACCGGGAAAGCGCCGGGATGGGAGCGGCGGGGAAAAACCGGGATGGGAGCGAAGGAAAGGAGCGGGAAGAGCCCGGGATGGGAGCGGGAGCGGAGCGAGGGAGAACCGGGCAGGAACCGGGAGCGGCGAGGAGAAAAACCGGGAACGCGCGGGGATCGGAGCGGGAAGAGCGGGGGAAAAACCGGGATGAGAACGGGGGAAAAGCGGGAAGAGAACGGGGAAAAAACCGGGATGAGAACGGGGGAAAAGCGGGAAGAATCCGGGACGGGAGCGGGGAAAAGCCGGGATGGGAGCGGGGGAAAAACCGGGATGAGAACGGGGAAAAGCCGGGATGAGAACGGGGAAAAACCGGGATGAGAACGGGGGAAAATCGGGGGAAAACCGGGAAGAGCCCGGGACGGGAGCGGGGAAAAACCGGGATGGGAGCGGGGGAAAACCGGGATGAGAACGGGGGAAAACCGGGATGAGAACGGGGAAAAACCGGGATGAGAACGGGGGAAAATCGGGGGAAAACCGGGATGAGAACGGGGAAAAGCCGGGAGGAGAACGGGGGAAAAACCGGGATGGGAGCGGGGAAAAATCGGGGAAAAATCGGGGAAAAACCAGGAAGAGCCCGGGATGGGAGCGGGGAAAAACCGGGATGGGAGCGGAGGAAAAGCGGGGAGATCCCGGGATGGGAGCGGGGGAAAAGCGGGAAGAATCCGGGATGGGAGCGGAGGAAAATCGGGAAGAGCCCGGGATGGGAGAAGCGGGAGGCGCCGTCCCCGGTGCCGCTCACCCCGGCCGCGCCCATCGCGACTGTCGCGACACGGCGGCCCCGACGGGACCCCCGGCGTCACCGCGGGGAACTCACCGGGATCGCGACAGCGACACCGACAGCGGGATCGCGACAGCGGGATCGCGACAGCGACACCGACAGCGGGATCGCGACAGCGGGATCGCGACAGCGACACCGACAGCGGGCCCGGCGCTGCCCCCGCCCGTGCGCGCTCCCGGGGGAGGGGAGGGGCGGGGGCGCGCACGGGGGCGTGGGGAGAAAATTCCCTTCTTTTTGGGAATTCCCGTGGGGTTTTTTTTGGGAATTCCCGTTTCTTCCCCTCCGAGAATGGGAATTCCCCACCAACCCCCCCCCAAAAAAAAAGAAGATAATTTCCGAACTCAGAAACGCCGGGAATTCCACCCCCAAACCTGAAGGAACTGAGGGAAATTGGGGAGATTTGGGATCCGGAAGGATTTGGGGGAAAATCCAGAGGGAATTGGAGGGGTACGGGGAGGATAAAACTCCCCAAATTCCCAAGGAGCAGGACCTGAATCCCCAAAGATGAGAACGGGGGAAAATCGGGGGAAAACCGGGAAGAGCCCGGGACGGGAGCGGGGAAAAACCGGGATGGGAGCGGGGGAAAACCGGGATGAGAACGGGGGAAAACCGGGATGAGAACGGGGAAAAGCCGGGATGAGAACGGGGGAAAATCGGGGGAAAACCGGGAAGAGCCCGGGATGGGAGCGGGGAAAAACCGGGATGGGAGCGGAGGAAAAGCGGGAAGAATCCGGGATGGGAGCGGGGGAAAAGCGGGAAGAATCCGGGATGGGAGCGGAGGAAAAGCGGGAAGAGCCCGGGATGGGAGAAGCGGGAGGCGCCGTCCCCGGTGCCGCTCGCTCACCCCGGCCGCGCCCATCGCGACTGTCGCGACACGGCGGCCCCGACGGGACCCCCGGCGTCACCGCGGGGAACTCACCGGGATCGCGACAGCGACACCGACAGCGGGATCGCGACAGCGGGATCGCGACAGCGACACCGACAGCGAGATCGCGACAGCGACACCGACAGCGGGCCCGGCGCTGCCCCCGCCCGTGCGCGCTCCCGGGGGAGGGGAGGGGCGGGGGCGCGCACGGGGGCGTGGGGAGAAAATTCCCTTCTTTTTGGGAATTCCCGTGGGGTTTTTTTTGGGAATTCCCGTTTCTTCCCCTCCGAGAATGGGAATTCCCCACCAACCCCCCCCCAAAAAAAAAAAAGAAGATAATTTCCGAACTCAGAAACGCCGGGAATTCCACCCCCAAACCTGAAGGAACTGAGGGAAATTGGGGAGATTTGGGATCCGGAAGGATTTGGGGGAAAATCCAGAGGGAATTGGAGGGGTACGGGGAGGATAAAACTCCCCAAATTCCCAAGGAGCAGGACCTGAATCCCCAAATCCACCAAAATTCCGGGAAATTTCCCCTGAAAATCCAAATTAAATAGGGAAAAAAATAGGGGAAAGTTTGGGAAATGCTGATTTTTAGGGAGAATTAAGGAAGGTTGGGAATGGGGCCGACAAAATTCCCAAATCCCTGAATCCCCAGAGAGTTTTACCTTAAAACCACCAAAACCCCGGGAATCTCCCACCCCAAATTTCTGGGAAAACGCCAGGAAAGTTCAGGAACAATCAGGAAAATCCCAAACTCGCCCAAAGCAGAGCAGGAATCTCCTTTTATTCCGCTTAAAAAATTCCCGTTTTTTTTTTTTTCGGGAATTCCATGGGGGGAGGGGGAATCGGGGAAATTGGGAACTGCGATCCCGGGTTTTAGTGGGAAAAAGGGGATTTTTGGGAAAGGGGGCGCTCGCAGACGAAGAAGCACTCGAAGGTGCAGTGGACGTCGTTCCACTTCCCGGAGATCCAGAGGTGAGCACAATCCTCGTTATTCCCGCTGTCGTTGGGCTCCCCCTCCCGCCAAAACCTGGGAAAAAAATCGGGATTTGGGATGGGAAGGGCGGGGTCGGAACGTCCCCAGTAAATTTCCCATTTTTGGGGGGAGAATTCCGCCAAAATCCCGAGATTCGGGGAGCGGAATTCCCCGGAATTGCAATATTGAGGGAGAGAAATTCTCCGAAATGCCAAGATTTGGAGGATTTTTTGGGAGGCAGTTCCCAAAATTCCAACATTTGGACTCCACAATCCCCAAATCCTAATTTTTTTTGCCTCGTTTTCTGTGGAGAAAATTCTAAGAACCTCCCCCCAAATTTGTGGGATTTCCGAGGGGGAAAATCCCAATTTCCCTCAAACTTGTGAGATTTTTATGGGAAAAAAAACCCCAAATCCCAACTTTGGGGTGGAATCCCGGGACTTGGGGACCCGGGGCTCACGTGAAGGAGGATTTGTAGTCGGTGCCATCGACCCATTCCCAGTTTCCCTCGGAGGGGTCACCTGCTCGGCGAAGCTGCCCACCACGGCCAGGCGGGCGCGGCGCTCCCGGCACTGCTCCCGCGCCCGCTCCCAGCTCAGCCGCGCCAGCGAGAAATAATAACAATTCCCAGAGAAATATTCCCATTCCCGGGAATCCGCCCCGCACGGGAACACTGCGGGAACAACCCGGGAAGAAAATCGCCCAGATTTTGGGATCCGGGAATTCTCTCCCCCCAGAATCCCCCAAGCGTTGGAATATCCAGAGGGAAAAGGGGAAAATTCAGGGAATTTTGGGACTCACGGAAGGAATCCCAACTGGAAAAATTCCACTTCGGATTCTCCTGGTGGAGCTTGGAGGAAATGGAGGAAACTGGGGGAAAGAAAAAGTGGGGAAAATTCCCGAAAAATTGGAATTCTGTTTTTTTTTTTTTTTTTTTCTTGGGTATTTCCCACCCTTCGTATCCCAGGATTTGGGGATTTTGGGAATGTCCCACCCCAATTCCAGATGGAATTTGGGGTTTTTTTTTTGGGGATTAGGATGGGAATGAAGGAATTCAGGGAATTTGGGAATGAGGGAAATCAGGGATTTGGGATGGGAATTCAGGGAAATCCAGGAATTAGGATGGACGGGAGTGAGGGGGAATCGAGGGAATTCAAGGATTTGGGAACTCAGGGAATTGGGATGGGCGGGAATCCGGGTGAATTTCCCAGCCTGGATTCCGGGAATGAAGAGGAATTCTGGGATTTGGGGTGGGGGGAGTTCTGACGGGGGGGATTCCGGGAATGGGGGGATTTTGGGAATGATTTGGGATGGGGGGGGTTTGGGAATGCTGTGGGATTTTGGGAGCACTGTGGGATTTTGGGAACGCTGTGGAAATGGGGTGAAACGGGAAAATGGGGATAAAATGGGATAAAATGGGGGGAAACGGGGGGAAAATGGGGATAAAATGGGGGGAAAACTGGGAAAATGGGGTAAAACGGGGGGAACGGGAGAAACTGGAAAAAACAGGGATAGAATGGGGAAAAACAGGGGAGAAATGGGATAAAATGGGGAGAAACTGGAAAAAACAGGGATGAAATGGGAAGAAATGGGGAAAAATGGGGAGAAACTGGGGAAACTGGGACAAAATGGTGAGACATGGGAAAGAAATGGGATAAAATCAGGGAAAATCAGGGAAAGATGGGAAATAAGTGGATAAAATGGGAAAAACAAGGGGGAAATGGGATGAAACTGGGGGAAAATGGGGAAAAGAGGAAAACCCAACAGATCCAGGGGTAATCCAACAAATCAGGGGGGAAATGGAGGGGAAATGAAGAGAAATCCAGGGAAATTTTGGGAAAAATGCATTAAAATCCAGGAAAATTGAGGGAAAAATCCAAGGAAAATCCCGCCCTGCTCTTCCCAGGATTTCCCCCCAGGTTTTCCTGCTCTGTTTGTCCAGGGGTTAATCAATAACTGGGAATGCTCCAAGTTTGCCTCCAAGAGGGGAAAATTTGGGAATAATTCCCGGGATTTGGGCTTCTCTTATTGGGAATTATTCAAGGATTTGTTCCTGATGAATTCAAGGATTATTTTATTTGGGATCATTTGTTCCAATGATCACTTTGGGAATTATTTAAGGATTTTCTTTGGGAATAATTAGGGGATTACCGGGGAATTATTTTTTAAAATAATTTCCCTATTATTTCCAAGATTCTTTTGGGAATTCCCGCGATTTCCTCCCGGGATTCTCAGGAATTTGAAGCTCCCGGGAGTGGAATTTTTGGGATTATCCAAATTCCCTGATCAGGGGAGGAGGAGGGAAGGAAAAGCCCTTGGAAAAACCCTGGGGAAAGCAGGAAAAATCCAGGAATTCCACCTGGGAAGAGGCGCAGGTCATCCTGGAGCTCCTCCTCGTCCATCCTGGGATTTTTGGGGGGATTTTTTTGTGATTTTCCGGATCGGGGGCGCTCCGGGAATGATCCTGGGAATGTTCCGGTTCCCCCTCCCCCTGCAGAGGGTTAAAATTTAATCCAAGGAATTTTTGGGGTTGGATGTTAGAGCTTGGATTGGAGCCAATTCCAGAGAAATCAAAACTGTTTTTTTCCTCCCCATTCATCTAAGGATTTTTGGGGATTTTTAATGGGTTTCTTTTTCTTTTTTTTTTTTTTAATTTTTAAATTGAATTTTTAGGGTTTTTTTTGGGGGGGATTTCTGTGGGATTCTCATGGATTTTTTTTGTGGATTTTTGAAAGGCTTTAATAATTTTTACGGATTGTTCTGATTTTTTTTTTTAATTTTAATGGATTCTTTGGATCTTTATGGGTTATTTTTGGGTTGCAGGGTATTTTTTCAATTTTGCGGATTTTTGGGGGATCTTTTGTAAATTTTTGTGCATTTGCAGGGCTTTTTATTTATTTAGACGATTTTTTTTTTATTTTGGGCGATGTTTCTTCGAATCTCGGGGACTTTGGTGAATTTTTATTTGAATTTTGGTGGCTTCTGGGGGGATTTTTGGGGAATTTTCAAGGATTTTCCCCCTCCCTTTGAATCAAAATCCTGGCTCAAAATGGCGCCAGGTCCCGGAGGGGCGGGAGAAAGGGCGGGAAAAAAGGGCGGGAAAAAAGAGAAAAGGCGGGAAAAGAGCGGGGGAAAAGGCGACGCCAGGTGGCTTTGGGCGCCATTTGTCCCCTCCCAGTCCCCGTTGTCCCCAGTGACCCCTCAGAGCCCCCCACGGCACCCAAAGACCCCCCCCAGTAGCTCCCAGTAGCTCCCAGTAACCCCCAGTACCCACCCGTGGGGGGGCGCAGGCCGCTCCTGCCGCCATCTTGGCCGTTGCTAACAACAAACGCCGTTGCCAGGCAACGCTTCGGGCGGCCAGGACTCGGCGTGACGTCACTTCCTTCACATCAGAGTGTCACTTCCGGGCCCACCACAATGGTGGCCTGCAGGTACCGGGGGCGCTCTGGAGGCACCGGGAGGGCTCAGGAAGTACCGGGAGGCCCCTCAGGGGTCCCGGGAAGGCTCCGGTCCCGGGGAGGCTCCGCACCCCTCGCCCCCCTGTCCCCCCCCCACCTCAAACGCACCAACCCTCCCCCCGTGGGCCTTAATCCCTACTGCGGATGAGATCCAGGACAGGGATGAACGACCAGGAGCGGCTGCTGCGTCCCCTCGGTGTCCCCCGGTTCTCCCGGTGTTCCCCGTTTTCCTCCACACCCCCAGTTCTCCCCCTCCCATCCCCTCTGTGACCAAACCGGCGCTAAGCTGAGGCTTTAAAGCGGGCGCGCGCGTTCTGGAGCGTTAAATTTATTGAAAATAAAGCTGCTTTTGAAATCTTCGGTTATTCCGTGGCTCCGGTGGCACCGGGACGCCCTAACCGGGAACGGTGGCGGCGGCGGTGCGTCTTTGCGTTCCGGTTAAGTTTGTCCACTCACGGCCACAGTCCCTCCTTTCCCGCGCGCTTCTCGGCTTCACCGCGCGCCTGATTGATGGGTCGCTCCGCCAATAAAATTGCGCGGCTAAGGGCACGGCGTCCCCGCCGACCAATGGAAGCGCGAAAAGGGCGGGTTTGCCCGCCCCTCGGCGCGGCAGTGGGGGCGGGTCGCGCAGGGCGGGCAGAGGGAAGGGAAGATGGCGGAGGAGGAGAAGCTGCCCGCGGGGTGGGAGAAGCGCATGAGCCGCAGCTCCGGTGAGGGCCTGAGGGCGGGGGGCTACCGCGGGGGCCGCGGGGATGGAGCGGCGGGGATGGGGGCGGTGGGAAAGGGGGATGCGGGCGGCGGCGTTGGGCTTTGGAGGGGATGAGGGGG
>NW_024525256.1:61896-67799 GCF_017590135.1 Pyrgilauda ruficollis
AGGGGAATTGAGGGGGAGGGCACGGAATTGAGGGGGGGGTCCTGTGGGGGGCATCGCCTCAGGGTGGGGGGGTCACTCTCGTTGGGAAAATTGAGGCGGGGGTCCCCGATTCAGGGGTCTGTGGTCGCCTCAGGGAAGGAGGGACCCCCGGTTGAGGGGGATTTGGGTGGGGGTCACTCCCCAGCAGGAAGGGGCTCAGGACCGGGGAGGTTTTTTGGGGGGGTCAGGAGTTGATTTTTGGGGTCAGAATTTGATTTTTTGGGGTCCAAACCCGGTTCGGGGGTCAGGAAGTTGGGGTTGGGGTCGGCAAATTGGGGGTTGGGGTCTATAACTTGGGGTTTGGTGAGTCGAGCACTGATCAATAACCAATAATTGATCAATATTCCCTAGGAAGGGTGTGCTACTTCAGTCACCTGATGGTGGGGTCAATCCTGGGGTCTATAACCAGGACTTTTGATACCAATCAGTAACCGATCAATACCCAATCACTGATCAATAACCAATAAGTGATCAATAGCCCCTCAGGACACGTGTACTGCTTCAATAACCTGGTGAACACGAGTCAGTGGGGTCAATACTGGGGCCTGTGAGAGGGGTTTTGGTGTCAATAACCAGGATTTGTGATACCGATCAGTAACCGATCGATATCCAATAACCAATAAGTGATCAATAACGGATCGATAACCCCTCAGGCCGCATGTACTACTTCAATCACCTGACGAATGCCAGCCAGTGGGGTCAATACTGGGGCCTGTAAGAGGAGTTTTGGTGCCAATAACCAGGATTTGTGATACCGATCAGTAACTAATCACCGATCAATAACCAATAACATATCGATAACCCCTCAGGACACTTGTACTAGTTCAACCACCTGACGAACACGAGTTAGTGGGGTCAATACTGGGGCCTGTAAGGGGAGTATTGGCGCCAATAACCAGGTTTTGTGATACCGATCAGTGACCAATAACCAATAAGTGATCAATAATGGATCGATAACCCCTCAGGCCGCGTGTACTACTTCAACCACCTGACGAACGCCAGCCAAAATGGGAATGCCGGGAATACTGGGGGGGGTTTGGTGGGCTTTTCATCCGCGTGGGTGGATGCGCGTCCGTGCGTCGCGTTTGTGTTCTCTGGTGCTCATCAGCGGTTTCTGGGGAGGAATTCCAGGAGTTCTGGGAATTCCGAGGGATTTGGGATGGTTGGGATGTTGATTTAATAACGTTTTAGATGAACGTTTGCACGCGGTTTATATTTGATTGATAAGTCTGTGAGGTGGGCATTCTTTATCGGTCATCAATGACTGATAGGAAGAGGGAATTCTGGGAAGGAATCCCAGGAATTCCAAAGGATTTGCAGTCTCCCAGGACTCCACCCCAAATTCCACATTTTTCAGCACTAAAATTCTACAATTACCCAAAATTCATCCCGAGATTCCTTCCCTGAAAGGCTCTTTTCCCCAATTTTCCCATTTTTGGGGAAAAAAGCTCCCTGAAAATGGCTGGTTTTTGGGAAAAAGCCCTGAGAATGGCAATTTTCTGGGAAAAAAAGCCTGGGAATGGTGATTTTGGGAAAAAAAAAGTAGGAATGGTGATTTTTTGGGGGAAAATACCCCCAGGAATGTTGGTTTTGGGGTGGTTTTGGGGCTCTGTCTCCTTTCCCGTGGTATTCGCGGCACCCAGGGAATTTTGGGAGTGGTTTTGATCCCTAAATTTGGTGTTTTTTTCCCGTGTTTTTTTTTTTTCCAGGTTACATCCAGAAGATCAAATCAGGAGAGGAGGATTTTGAGTCTTTGGCTTCGCAGTTCAGCGACTGCAGCTCGGCCAAGGCCGGAGGGGACCTGGGAGCGTTTGGGAGAGGTGAGGGATTCATCCCAAAAAACCCCAAATCCCTCAGCTGCAGAGGATTAATCCCAAAAAAAAACCCCCAAATCCCTCAGTTCCAGGGGATTCATCCCAAAAAAAAAAAACCCCAAATCCCTCAATTCCAGAGGATTCATCCCAAAAAAAAACCCCAAATCCCTCAATTCCAGGGGATTCATCCCAAAAAAAACCCCCCAAATCCCTCAATTCCAGGGGATTCATCCCATAAAACCCCAAATCCATCTGTTTTCGGGGATTTATCCCCCTCAAAAACCCAAATCCCCAATAATTCCAACTGTGATCCATCCACCGGAAGGAACTTCTGGAATCAACTCCCCCCCTTCAATTCCCACATTTTTCTTTGGGAAACGCCCCAAATCCCAAATTTTTCATGGAATTTTGGGTGCTACCACCTCTTTTTTTAGGGCCCAAACCTTTTTTTTCCCCTCTTTATGACACAAAATCCCATCTGGGATCGATCCAGTGGAACAAACTCCCGGAATCGATCCCCCCCTTCAAATCCCAGAGTCCTCTGTGGGAAACGCTCCCAGATCCCAAATTTTTTTTTGTTTTTCTGTGGAATTTTGGGCTGCAGGGCAGATGCAGAAGCCATTCGAGGACGCCTCGTTCGCGCTGAGGGCCGGCGAGATGAGCGGCCCGGTGTTCACCGAGTCCGGCATCCACATCATCCTCCGCACAGAGTGAAGTGCCTTCCCGGGAATTCCGTGGGGAATCCGGGTGGGAATTCGTGGGGAATCCCCGGGGAGTCTGTGAGGGATCTGTGGGAGTCCTCAGGAATCCGCGGGGATCCTGGGGAGTTCACGGAAATCCATTGGAATCCATAAAAGTCTGTTAACTCCACGGGAAGCCATGGGAATTCTCAGGAATCCGCGGGGATCCACAGGAAATCCACGGGAATATATGGAAATTCACCGGAATTCATGGAAGTCCATGGAAATCTATGGGAGTCTATGGAAGTCCTCAGGGATTCGTGGGAATTCACGGAAATCCGTGGGGGTCCGTGGGAATCCTGGGGAATTCATGGAAATCCATTGGAATCCATAGAAGTCTATTAACTCCATGGGAAGCCATGGGAATTCTCCGGAATCTGCGGGAATCCTCAGGAAATCCATGGGAAACCATGGAAATCCATGAAAATCCACAGGAATTCCTGGAAGTCCATGGAAATCTATGGGAGTCTATGGAAGTCCTCAGGAATTCATGGGAATTCACGGAAATCCTCAGGAATGGATGGGAATCTGTGGAAATCCTCAGGAATCCGTGGGAATTCATGGAGGTCCATGGGAATCCTCAGGAATCCATGGAATCCGCGGGAACCCCGCCCCGCGCTTCCCGCCACAAACTCCAGATCCCAAAACTCCTCCGTGATTCCGCGTCCTCCTCCCGGGCAGGAGCAAAAACGGGGAATTCCCGGGGATTCTGGGAATGCTCCCGGCGGTCCCGGCTCCGGGAACGCAGCGCCCGCCGGTGGTAGTGGTGACGATGGCAACGGTGATGACGGCCAACAGTGACAGTGACAACAGCGATGATGACAACAGTGACGATGACCATGGCCAATGATGGTGATGATGACAATGACCAACGATGGTGACAATGACGGTGACCATGACCAACGATGGTGACGATGACAACGACCAACGATGGTGACAATGACGGTGACCATGACCAACGATGGGGACGATGACAATGACCAACGATGGTCACAATGACCAGTGTTAGGGAGAATGACAGTGACCATGGCCAACGATGGTGATGATGACAATGACCAGCGATGGTGACAATGACAGTGACCAATGATGGTGACAATGACAATGACCAACGTTAGTGAGAATGACAATGACCGTGGCCAACGATGGTGACAATGACAATGACCAACGATGGTGACGATGACAATGACCAATGTTAGTGAGAATGACAATGACCATGGCCAATGATGGTGACAATGACCATGACCAACGATGGTGACAATGACAATGACCAACGATGGTGACAATGACCGTGGCCAATGATGGTGATGATGACAACGACCAGTGATGGTGACAATGACTGTGGCCAACGATGGTGACGATGACAGTGACCAATGATGGTGACGATGACCATGACCAACGATGGTGACAATGACCATGGCCAGCGATGGTGACGATGACGATGACCAGTGGTGATGACAATGACCGACAGTGGTGACAATGACAATGACCAACGAAGGTGACCGATGACCAACAATGGTGACAATGAGAATGACCATGGCCAACGATGGTGACAATGACAATGACCAACGATGGTGACAATGACCATGGCCAGCGATGGTGACGATGACGATGACCAGTGGTGATGACAATGACCGACAGTGGTGACAATGACAATGACCAACGAAGGTGACCATGACCAGCGATGGTCGTGACGACGATGACAATTACCATGGTGACAATGCCAATGGCCAGCCATGGTGACAGTGATGATGATGTTGGCAGTGACGGTGACGATGACACCGATGGCGATGACACCGATGACGCCGCCACCACCGACGGTTCCGCGGCCCCTGGCCAGGCCCCTCCCCCACCCCTGCATGTTTATTTAACTCATTCCCGCTCTTTTCTCCCCAAAAAAACGCCCCCGACCCGAAGGCTCCGCTTGATCCAAACCATTCATTAATTAATTCCTCATTAATTAATAGCAAACATGAGGCAGCTCCCGTGGTGTCCCTTCACAGCGTCCGTCTGGATTATCCCGGGAATTTCCTGGTGCCATCGCTTGGACTTCCAAACAACAACCGCCGGATTTTTGGGGTGAATTCACAGGAAATTGGGAAAAATGGCCGGAATTCTGTTTTCCCGCCCTTTCGGGGTCACGGGTTTTCAGTTTGGGGTGAAAAAAAGTCGGATTTGGGGAGGTTTTTTTCCCAGGATTTTTTGGTTCTGTTGTTGTTTTTGCTTCGTTCGGTGGGAAAAAAAAAACGGGAAAAATCCCAAAAATCCCAGCTTGGATCCGTGCAAAATTCCCAGAAAAAGCTGTAAAGCCCCGGCTCCTTTCCTGCAGAAATAAATCCCCCTCCAGTGGAATTTCTGGTCATTCCGTGTCTTTCTTTATTCCCCCTTTTTTTTTTAAAATAAATTGGAAAGAGGGAAAATTCCAGGTGGTTTTCCTTTTGTGTTTTTGTTTTTTGTTTTGTTTTGTTTTTGTTTTTGTTTTTGGTTTTTTTTTTTTTGGTGGGATTTGGAGCTTAAAATGGAGGGAAAAAGGGCTAAAATTGGGGATTTGGGGATTCATTTAATAGGAAAAAATGGGACTTATTAGTAGGACATAATTAGATTTGTTAATAGGGAATAATTTGATTTATTCAATAGGGAATATGGGGTTTATTAATAGGAAATACGGGATTAGTGGGAAATACGGGATTGAATGGGAAATATGAGATTTACTGATAAGGAATATGGGATTTAATTAATTAATAGGGAATGGATTTAATTAATGGGAAATTTGGGATTTAGGGGGCGGTTCCAGGGGGTGATGAGGACAACAGGACCCCCCCCAAACTCCTCAAATCCCCCTAAAATCCCCCAAATCTTTCCAAACTCCCCCCAAATCCCCCCCCAAAAAAACCCAAAAACACCCAAATCCCAAAATCCCCTTGCCAAAAAAAACCCAAATCCCCTCCAATTTCCCCCCAAAATCCTCCCAAACACCCAAATCCTCCAGATCAAAGGGATTTGGGGGAAATTTGGGGGGATTTGGGGTTTTTGGGGAGGGTGATTTAAGGTTGGGGCGTAGGGCAGAATTTGGGGGGGGGGATTTGGGGTTTTTAGGGGGATTTGGGTTTTTTTGGGAGGGGGTTTTTGGGGGTTTGTGGGTGTTCGGGATTTTGGGGAGGGGGATTTCAGGGCGGTGGGGCGTGGAGCAGAATTTTGGGGAGTTTTGAGGGGATTTCAGGGAGTTCTGGGGGATTTGGGAGGGATTTGCAGAATTTCGGGGGATTGGGAGAGACAGGAATGAAGCGGGGAGGGGGATGGGAACTACGAGGCC
>NW_024525256.1:67836-79605 GCF_017590135.1 Pyrgilauda ruficollis
GGAAGGGAAGCGAGGGGGGCCACTGGGGACATTGGGGGGCACTGGGGACACCTCCAGTTTGAACTGGGGGACACTGGGGGGGCACTAGGGGACAACTGGGGACACTGGGGGAAAGGAGCTCTCCAAAAACTCCAAAATTTCCCCCCCCAAAACACCCCAAATTTCCCCCACAAATCTCCAAAATTCCCCCCAAAACCCCAAAAACTTCCCCCCACCAAAAAACTACGAAAACTCCAAAATTCCCCCCCCCCAAAAAAGCCAAAACTGCCCGGGTTGGGGGCATTTTGGGGGTCCTGGTGGATTTTGGGGTTCCCGTCCCCTAAATTTGGGATATTGGGGGGCTCCCACCCCGAACCCATCCCAAACCCATCCTAAACCTGTCCTAAACCCATCCCGAACCCATCCCGAACCCATCTCGAACCCATCCTAATCCCTCCCTATACCCGCCCTAAACCCATCCCGAATCCTAAACCTGTCCTAAACCCATCTCGAACCCATCCCAAACCCATCCTAAACCTGCCCTAAACCCATCCCGAACCCATCCCGAACCCATCCTAATCCCGCCCGAACCCATCCTAATCCCGCCCTAAACCCGCCCTAAACCCATCCCAAACCCATCTCAAACCCATCTCAAACCCATCCTAATCCCGCCCTAAACCCATCCCGAATCCTAAACCCGCCCTAAACCCATCCCGAACCCATCCCAAACCCATCCCGAACCCATCCCGAACCCATCCCAAACCCATTCCAAGCCCGCCCCTCGCTAATCCCGCCCCGGTGCCGCCCCGGTGCCGCCCCCGGTGCCGGTGCCGGTCCCGCCCCGTTTCGGGGCCGTTCGGGGCTGGCCCCGGGCCAGCGGCAGCGACGTCACCCCCGGGCCCCGCTCCCAGCGGGGGCGGCTCGGAGCGGGCCCGGCACCGGCACCGGCACCGGCGACAGCCCCGGGACGGGGGTGCCGCCCCCGGACACCGGCGACACCCCCGGACACCGGCGACACCCCCGGGGGGCCTTTGGGGGGCTCCCGGTGCCACCCCGGGACCGCTTTAAAACCGCGGGGGCGGCTCCGATCGGGCCGGTACCGGGTCCCGGTGCCACCCCCGGGAGAGATCGAGGGTGCGAGTCCCGGTTCCCGGTGCCGTTCCCGGTTCCCGGTGCCGCGTTTTGAAGGCGGGTGGGGTTCTGCTCGAACCGGTGCCGGTTCCCGGTACCACCCCCGGGGAGAGGTGACGGTGCCACCTCCGATTCCCGGTGCCGCGTTTTTACGGCGGGGGGGGGCTGCGATCGAACCGGTGCCGATTCCCGGTGCCACCCCCGGTTCCCGGTACCGGGGGGGGGGGGGGGGGGGGTCTCTCCTCGAGCCGCTGCCGGTTCCCGGTGTCACCGGGGGGGGTGATGGGCACGGGGCGCTGCCGGTGGCGGCGGCGGCGGCGACAATGACGGTGCCGCTGCTGAAGATCGGGGCCGTGCTCAGCACCATGGCCATGGTCACCAACTGGATGTCCCAGACCCTCCCGTCGCTCGTGGGGCTCAACGGCACCGCCGTGTCCCGGGCCGGGACATCCGAGAAAATCGTGAGTGACCCCCCCCGGTACCGGGGGAGGAATCCCCGAACCGGGAGGGGTCGGTTTTTTAATTTTTACATTTTTTTTAATTTTTTTTTTTTTTTTTTTGAATTTTGTGATCGCATTCCCAGCTCCTCCTCCCCCTCCAGCTGTCAATCAACTCCGCGGGCTAATTAGCGGCCGCCGGACGTTAATTAGCGCCTCATTAACCACCCTTGTTCCTCATTAATCACCAGGAAGCGGCCCCTGGAATTAAAACCAGGCATGGGCAGAATTCATCCCAAAAATCCCGGAAAGGTTTTTTTTTTTTTTTTTTTAAATTTTTTTTTGGAGTTTTTTGGGGAAAACCTGATTAAAAAAAAAAAAATTCCCGATTTTTTCCTCCCCTTCCCAAAGGGATGGGATGGAATTTCCCAGATCGGCCCTGGGGATTTAGCTTTTGGGGATAAAAATTGGGATTTGGGAGGAAATATTGGGAATTTGGGGAGAAAAAATTGGGATTCGGGAAGAAAAAATTGGATTCTCACACCACCTCAGAAAAATGGGATCAGGGATGGGGAAGAAGTCCCACTTTTTTTTTTAATTCCTGGATTTTGGGGTTTCTGGGATGAGGGAGAATCCCTGGATTTGGGGGTCCCTCATTCCTGAATGTTTGTGACACAATCCCTGAATTTGGGGCCCCTTCCATTGGAAATTCCCCCTTTCCCCCCCAAATCCCAAAATCCCAGATCCTGCCTCCATCTCTGAGAAATTCCCCCTTTCCCCCCCGTTTTTTCCCCCTAAATCCCAAATCCCTGGGAAATTCCCCCTTTTTCCCCAAAATCCCGAATTCCGCCTCCATCCCTGCAAAATTCTCCCTTTTTTCCCCCAAAATCCCAAATCCCTCCCAGCGCCTCCCCCCCCCTCCGGCCAGGCCGCTCTCATTAATTATTCATTAACGCTCCCTCATTAATTATTCATTAACGCTCCCTAATTAAGGATTCATGACGGCTCCAGCGGGTGGGGGAGGGGCTGCGGCTGCTCCCGGCTTTTTCCTGGGAATTTTTTTTTTATTCCTGTTTTTTCCTTTTTGGGCGGAAAAACGGCGATTTTGGGGCTGGCGCGGTGCTGGGTAATTCCCGAGGTTCATCCCGTTTTTTTAGTTTTTTGCTTTTTTATTTTCCCCGAATTTTTGAGGGAGAACCAGGAGGGATTTTCCTCTTTTTTTTTTTTTTTTTATTTTTTTCCCTGTGCAGCGTGACGTCAGCGAGGTTGTGACGTCATCTGCCGAGGAATGGGAGAAAAAAGTGGAAAAGGGGGATAAAATAAGGAAAAATGGGGGGGAAAGAGGGGGAAAAGAGACAAAAATGGGAATAAACTGAATTTTGCGATCGGGATTCTCTGGGACCTGGGGATTTCCAGATCATCCTGGGTTTTTTCGGGAATTCTGAGGTCCCGCCCCCAATGTTCCAGACCCTTTTCCAGAGCCCAGATGAGGGCTGGCAGGTTTTCACCTCGGCGCAGGCTCCGGATGGGAAATGTCTCTGCACCGCCGTGATTCCCGTGCAGGGATCCTGCTCCCGGGATCTCCGCAGCCTCCAGCTCCGGCAGCTCCTGGAAAAGGTCGGGAATTCCCAAATGATCCAGAACGGATTGTTAATTAATTAGTTAACAGACGGGAACGGGTTAATTGTTGTGGAATTTGTTAATGGGTTAATTTGTGGGGGTAACGAAGGGGTTAATTGTTGTTGGGAATGGGGGGATTTGGGCTTGGGGTGAAAGTCCCTGTGGGGATTCCAGGGATGAGGATCCTTGTGGAGATTCCCATTAACGACCAGGATGAACCCCATTAATGACAGTAATTAACCCCATTAATGACAGAGATGAACCCTATTAATGACCGTGATTAACCTCATCAATGGCCGTGGTTAACCCCATTAATGACTAGGATGAACCCCACTAATGGCCGCGATTAACGCCGTTAACGACCCCTCCAGGTGCAGAACATCTCCCAGTCCATGGAAGTCCTGGATCTCCGCACCTTCCGGGACCTGCAGTACGTGCGGAACACGGAGGCGCTGATGAAGGGCCTGGACTCGCGGCTCCGCGTGGCCTCCGAGGGCCACAAAGCCCTCAACGCCCGCAGCTTCCAGGTGAGAAATTCCCACTTTTTATCTCAAAAAAAATCCTGGTTTTCCAGCCCTTTCCCCCCCTGATTTATTCCGTATTTTCCCCTGATTTATTCCCGCTGTATTTCAGTTTTTCCCTTGTTTATTTCTTCCGCATTTCAGGATTTTTCCTGTGGGATCAGGTCTCAGGATCCCTCTGGGGCTTCCAGAGCTGAAAATCCCAAGATTTTTTGGAATTCCCAAACCTGAACACCCCATTTATCCCAAGGAACAAACAGCTTCCAAAAAAAGCCATTACCCTGGGATTTTGGACTGATTTTTCCCAATTTTTTCCCCACAGGATCAGAAGGTGAACCGCGGGATTTCGGGACCGATTTTTCCCAAACTTTTTACCCCAGGATCGGAAAGAACAACAAAGCGAAGCCTGTGATTTTGGGGCCATTTTTCCTGATTTCTTTTCTGCAGGATCTAAAGGCGAATCCCGGGATTTTGGGGCCGATTTTTCAGCAATTTTTTCCTGCAGGATCTGAAGGAGAAGATGCGGGAGCTGCTGCCGCTGCTGCCGGTGCTGGAGCAGTACAAGGCGGACTCGCGGCTCATCGTGCACCTCAAGGACGAGGTCCGGAACCTCTCCGGGATTCTCCTGGCAATCCAGGAGGAGATGGGAGCCTACGACTACGAGGAGCTGCAGCAGCGCGTGCTGCTGCTGGAGGCGCGGCTGCACGCCTGCCTGCAGAAGCTGGGTAAAAAAATCCCGTTAAAAATCCCGAATTTTGCCTCAAATGCTAAAAAAAAAAAAAAAAAATCGTGGTGGAAATGGGCCCAAAAATCCTCTCCAAAATCCTTGTTGAAATCCACCCCAAAACCCACAAAAAATCCACCCGAAATCTGCCCCAAAATCCCCTCAAAGCATCTCTAAAATCACTCCCAAAATCCACTCCCAAAAAACCCAAAAATCCCCCCAAAATCTGCCCCAAATCCCCTCCTAAAAGTCCTCCAAAACCTCTCCAGAATCCCCTCTAAATTCCCCCAAACATCTCTAAAATCTGTCCCAAAATGCCCCAAAACCTTGCCAAAATTCCCCCCCAAAACCTCTCCCAAATTCCCACCAATTCTGTCCAAAATCCACCCAAAAAATCCCCCAAAATCCAACGGAAATCCCATTTCCCCTTCACAATCCCATTCCCGGACTCTCCAGGGCTTCCCTGATCCTGCTGCGGCCCTGATCCCTGATTCCTCCCTAATTCCCATTTTTTTCCCCCGGTTTTCCAATTCCCTAATTTTTCTCATAACTCCCGCTTTTCCAAACCCCTGATTTTCCCAAAACTCCAGTATTTTCCCCCAATTTTTCCAGGCTGTGGAAAGCTGACAGGGGTCAGCAATCCCATCACCATCCGCGCCTCGGGATCGCGCTTTGGATCCTGGATGACCGACACGATGACGCCCAGCACTGACAGCCGGGTGAGGGCCACCCCCAAAACCCAGGATTTTCCCAAAAAATCTCCTGGATCTGAGGGGATGTGGGGACAATCCTGGCACTTTTTGGGCACGGTGATCCCTGAAAACCCATGGATTTGGCACCTGGAAGGGAATCTAAAATCCTGCCCAAAATCTCCCTTAACATCCCCCAAAATGTTCTGGGGTGCTCAAATCTTGGATTTGGGATTTGAGGGGGATTTGGGCAAAATCCCAGCAGTTTTCTGGTGAAAATCCAAAACCCATGGATTTGGCACCTGGCTGGGAATCCATGGGGCGTTTTTGGGGTCCTGAAATCACGGAGTTGGGATTTGGGCACAATCCCTGTACTTTTTGGGCACTGTTCTCTGAAAATCCTGGATGGGGGGATTTGATCGCATCTCCAGTGCGTTTGGATTCCACCTCGATGAGGTTTTGGAACCCACCTTGAAGAAGTTTTGATCCCATCTTGAGGGGCTTTTGATCGCACCTTGAGCAGCCTGAAAACCCCATTTCCCCCCATTTTAACCCCATTTCTCCCCTCCAGGTGTGGTACATGGATGGCTACTACAAAGGCCGCCGCGTGCTGGAATTCCGCAGCCTCACCGACTTCGTCTCCGGCCAAAACTTCGTCCAACACCTCCTGCCTCACCCTTGGGCCGGCACCGGCCACGTAGTCTTCAACGGCTCCTTGTACTACAACAAATTCCAGAGCAATGTCGCCGTCCGCTACCACTTCCGATCCCGCAGCGTCCTGGTTCAACGCAGCCTCTCCGGCGCCGGATACAACAACACCTTCCCGTATTCCTGGGGCGGCTTTTCCGACATCGACTTCATGGTGGATGAAAACGGACTTTGGGCCGTCTACACCACCAACCAAAATGCTGGGAACATCGTGGTGAGCCGGGTGGACCCGCACACTTTGGAAGTGCTGCGGAGCTGGGATACGGGATACCCCAAACGGAGCGCGGGTGAATCCTTCATGATCTGCGGGATTCTCTACGTCACCAATTCCCACCTAGCCGGCGCCAAGATTTATTTCGCTTATCACACGAACACTTCCAGCTACGAATACACGGATATCCCCTTCCATAATCAGTATTCCCACATTTCCATGCTGGACTACAACCCACGGGAGAGGGTGCTCTACACCTGGAATAACGGCCACCAGGTCATCTACAACGTCACGCTCTTCCATGTCATCAACACGGCCGGAGAGCTGTGATGGACATTCCCAAGGGGAGAGAGAATTCCCAGCTTTTTGTTTTTTACGCTTCCACGCTTCCCCTTTACCGTCCTTGCAATTCCAGAGGGACGCAATGACGAGGTGGAAATTCCCAGTTCTCTGCGTGTCCCACACTGAAATTCTGCTTTATTCCCATTATTTTGTACCTATGTTGCATTTCCCCTCTTTTTCCCCCCCTTTTTATCTTTTTTTCCCCTCTTCCCCCCCCTTTTTCTCTTTTTATCCCTTTTTTGTCCCCCTTTCCCCCCTCTTTTCCTCTTCCCCCCTTTATTTCCCCATTTTTTTCCTAGCTCATTGGATTTTTTCCTCCACATTTTTCTCCCAATTCTGCAATTTTTTCCCCTCCTCTTCCTCCTCCTCCTCGGTTCTTCTGGAATTCTGTTGGATTCATGGCGCATGGAGCTGCTCTGCCTTGGGTTTTTCTGTATTTTTTGGGGGGAATTTCGGGGCCAAATTCCATTTTATTTCGACAGCAAATAAAAAAAAGTCTCTCCAGCCTTTGGTGGGAGTTGATGACTTTTTTTCCCCCTCCCTTCTGTCTGGTTTTTAATTATTTTAAAAATTTATTATTTTAATTTCTCGCTCCCAGGGATTTTCTGATCTTTTCCTGCTTTTTTCCCACCTCTTTTTCCAAAGAAGAAGAGACAGAAAAGGGGGGAAAAGGATGGAAAAGAGGAAAAAAGGATGGAAAAGGGTGGGAAAAGAGGATGGAAAAGAAGAAAAGAGAGATGAACAAGTTAGGATGATCCAGAGGGGATGGAGGATTTGAGATAGTCCTGAAGGTTTGGGATGATCCCAGGAATGGGCACAGATCCCACTGGAGATTGGGAATGGGCACAGATCCCAGAAACGGGCAGAGATCCCACTGGAGATTGGGAATGGGCACAGATCCCAGTCCTGGCACCAGAGGAAGAATTTTGGGAAGTGCGCCTGAGCTCCTGCTGGCTCTGGGCAGCACCGGGAAAAGGCCCTGAAGGGATTAATTTGGAATTTAATTGGGAATTACGGCCAGCACGGCAGGGAGGGATCCAAGGGGCCGGAGCGATGGTGGCGGCACCTGGTGAGAGGGAACAGGGACTGGGAGTGGGAGTGGAAACGGGAATATGGGAATGGAACAGGGAATATACAAATGGAAAGGCTGGACCAGGAATACAAAAACAGGACAGAGAATATGGGACTGGGAATACGGGAATAGCAACCAGACAGAGAATTCGGGACAGGGAATGAGACTGGGAATGGGATCCGGACTGGGATGGGAGCAAGGCGGGACTGGCAGTGGGGTGACATGGTGTGGCGGGTTCAGTGTTGGCTAAATGCTCGCGTACTGAGGGATCTCTTTATTTCACTTATCACACGAACACTTCCAGCTACGAACACACGGATATCCCCTTCCATAATCAGTATTCCCACATTTCCATGCTGGACTACAACCCACGGGAGAGGGTGCTCTACACCTGGAATAAGGACTTTTGGGGTATCTTTAGAGCTCTTTTAGGACTATTTAGGGATTTTTTAAAAGGTTCTTTGGGGATTTTTAGGGGTGTTAGAGGGGTTTTTTAGAAGTAAGGAATTTTTAGTGTATTTTATGGGTATTCTGAGGCTATTTTGGGGTTTTTGTGGCACTTTGAAAACTAGGGCTTTTTTAGGGAATGTATAGGGTTTTTAAGGGTCCTTTCAGGCCATGACAGAGGCTGAGGGGCCTCTTGAGGGACACTGTGGGGGCTTGAGGATGACAGAGGCTGGGAGCTGAGGGAGGAACAGGAAGAGCAAGAGGTGGGGCCAGGAGGCTAAGCAGGTTTATCTCAGGATATTTCTACAACTTTTAAGGATATATAAGAAAATTTTGAAGGTTTCTTAGGACTTTTTTGGCTTTAAATAGTAATCTAAGGAGTTTTTAAAGACTATTTCAGGGGTTTTTGAAATATTTTCAGGGTCAGAAAGAGAGGGATTGCTCGATGAAAATGCAGAGTTTTAGGACTGCAGTGGAATGCATTTAAAAAGGGCCAGTGGTGACGGAGTGGATTGGGAAAGACATTGATGGTCTAAAGTCTGTAAGTTCCAGGCCCAGTGGAGCCATTGTGGCTAGGGCGAGATGCTGGCAGCTTTGTAGAGGAGAAATCCTGCACAGAAAAACTGAACACCCCACCACGAACCCACATGTAAACTGACATCAGGAACCTGGGCTGGTGAGTTTTGTATGCCAAGGAAAAGGGACAGTGTTGGGTTAGGGGTTAGGGGTTAGGGTTGGGGTTAACGTTTGGGGTTAGGGTTTGGAATTAGGGTTAGGGTTAGGTTAGGGTCAGGGTTAGGGCTGGGGTTTTGAAAACCACAAAGCCCAGGGCTCCAGGGTGGACCCGCACACTTTGGAAGTGCTGCGGAGCTGGGATACGGGATACCCCAAACGGAGCGCGGGTGAATCCTTCATGATCTGCGGGATTCTCTACGTCACCAATTCCCACCTAGCCGGCGCCAAGATTTATTTCGCTTATCACACGAACACTTCCAGCTACGAATACACGGATATCCCCTTCCATAATCAGTATTCCCACATTTCCATGCTGGACTACAACCCACGGGAGAGGGTGCTCTACACCTGGAATAACGGCCACCAGGTCATCTACAACGTCACGCTCTTCCATGTCATCAACACGGCCGGAGAGCTGTGATGGACATTCCCAAGGGGAGAGAGAATTCCCAGCTTTTTGTTTTTTACGCTTCCACGCTTCCCCTTTACCGTCCTTGCAATTCCAGAGGGACGCAGTGACGAGGTGGAAATTCCCAGTTCTCTGCGTGTCCCACACTGAAATTCTGCTTTATTCCCATTATTTTGTACCTATGTTGCATTTCCCCTCTTTTCCCCCCCCTTTTTATCTTTTTTTCCCCTCTTCCCCCCCCTTTTTCTCTTTTTATCCCTTTTTTGTCCCCCTTTCCCCCCTCTTTTCCTCTTCCCCCCTTTATTTCCCCATTTTTTTCCTAGCTCATTGGATTTTTTCCTCCACATTTTTCTCCCAATTCTGCAATTTTTTCCCCTCCTCTTCCTCCTCCTCCTCGGTTCTTCTGGAATTCTGTTGGATTCATGGCGCATGGAGCTGCTCTGCCTTGGGTTTTTCTGTATTTTTTGGGGGGAATTTCGGGGCCAAATTCCATTTTATTTCGACAGCAAATAAAAAAAAGTCTCTCCAGCCTTTGGTGGGAGTTGATGACTTTTTTTCCCCCTCCCTTCTGTCTGGTTTTTAATTATTTTAAAAATTTATTATTTTAATTTCTCGCTCCCAGGGATTTTCTGATCTTTTCCTGCTTTTTTCCCACCTCTTTTTCCAAAGAAGAAGAGACAGAAAAGGGGGGAAAAGGATGGAAAAGAGGAAAAAAGGATGGAAAAGGGTGGGAAAAGAGGATGGAAAAGAAGAAAAGAGAGATGAACAAGTTAGGATGATCCAGAGGGGATGGAGGATTTGAGATAGTCCTGAAGGTTTGGGATGATCCCAGGAATGGGCACAGATCCCACTGGAGATTGGGAATGGGCACAGATCCCAGAAACGGGCAGAGATCCCACTGGAGATTGGGAATGGGCACAGATCCCAGTCCTGGCACCAGAGGAAGAATTTTGGGAAGTGCGCCTGAGCTCCTGCTGGCTCTGGGCAGCACCGGGAAAAGGCCCTGAAGGGATTAATTTGGAATTTAATTGGGAATTACGGCCAGCACGGCAGGGAGGGATCCAAGGGGCCGGAGCGATGGTGGCGGCACCTGGTGAGAGGGAACAGGGACTGGGAGTGGGAGTGGAAACGGGAATATGGGAATGGAACAGGGAATATACAAATGGAAAGGCTGGACCAGGAATACAAAAACAGGACAGAGAATATGGGACTGGGAATATGGGAATAGCAACCAGACAGAGAATTCGGGACAGGGAATGAGACTGGGAATGGGATCCGGACTGGGATGGGAGCAAGGCGGGACTGGCAGTGGGGTGACATGGTGTGGCGGGTTCAGTGTTGGCTAAATGCTCGCGTACTGAGGGATCTCTTTATTTCACTTATCACACGAACACTTCCAGCTACGAATACACGGATATCCCCTTCCATAATCAGTATTCCCACATTTCCATGCTGGACTACAACCCACGGGAGAGGGTGCTCTACACCTGGAATAAGGACTTTTGGGGTATCTTTAGAGCTCTTTTAGGACTATTTAGGGATTTTTTAAAAGGTTCTTTGGGGATTTTTAGGGGTGTTAGAGGGGTTTTTTAGAAGTAAGGAATTTTTAGTGTATTTTATGGGTATTCTGAGGCTATTTTGGGGTTTTTGTGGCACTTGGAAAACTAGGGCTTTTTTAGGGAATGTATAGGGTTTTTTAGGGTCCTTTCAGGCCATGACAGAGGCTGAGGGGCCTCTTGAGGGACACTGTGGGGGCTTGAGGATGACAGAGGCTGGGAGCTGAGGGAGGAACAGGAAGAGCAAGAGGTGGGGCCAGGAGGCTAAGCAGGTTTATCTCAGGATATTTCTACAACTTTTAAGGATATATAAGAAAATTTTGAAGGTTTCTTAGGACTTTTTTGGCTTTAAATAGTAATCTAAGGAGTTTTTAAGGACTGTTTCAGGGGTTTTTGAAATATTTTCAGGGTCAGAAAGAGAGGGATTGCTCGATGAAAATGCAGAGTTTTAGGACTGCAGTGGAATGCATTTAAAAAGGGCCAGTGGTGACGGAGTGGATTGGGAAAGACATTGATGGTCTAAAGTCTGTAAGTTCCAGGCCCAGTGGAGCCATTGTGGCTAGGGCGAGATGCTGGCAGCTTTGTAGAGGAGAAATCCTGCACAGAAAAACTGAACACCCCACCACGAACCCACATGTAAACTGACATCAGGAACCTGGGCTGGTGAGTTTTGTATGCCAAGGAAAAGGGACAGTGTTGGGTTAGGGGTTAGGGGTTAGGGTTGGGGTTAACGTTTGGGGTTAGGGTTTGGAATTAGGGTTAGGGTTAGGTTAGGGTCAGGGTTAGGGCTGGGGTTTTGAAAACCACAAAGCCCAGGGCTCCAGACGCACTGCAGCTGAATGAGCGTGCTGAGCAGGTGCTGAGCACTCTGTGAGGATGCTGCGCGCTCTGTGAGGGTGCTGAGCGCTCTGTGAGGGTGCTGAGGATGAAACCAAAGTCCCAGGACTCATCCTGTCCTGGGGCTTTGGTCTCATCCTGTCCTGGGGCTTTGTACTTGGGTCTCATCCTGACCTGGGACTTTGGGCTTGGGTCTCATCCTGTCCAGGGACTTTGGGCTTTGGTCTCATCCTGACCTGGGACTTTGGGCTTGGGTCTTATCCTGACCTGGGACTTTGGGCTTTGGTCTCATCCTGACCTGGGACTTTGGTCTCATCCTGTTCAGGGACTTTGGTCTCATCCTGTCCAGGG
>NW_024525257.1:0-1478 GCF_017590135.1 Pyrgilauda ruficollis
TTTTTTGTTTGTTTGTTTGTTTTTTGCAAATTCAAACCTTTGAAAACATAAGTCTTCAATAGAGTGCAGTTAACCAAGGCATTTTTCATATCATATTTTGCAGGAGAGTGCAGAAAAGGCAGCCAGCAAGTCTGCTGAGGACAGCATAAAAGCAGCTCAGCAATAACAGTGATGTACCACGAGGTCTGGATAGAACAACAGGAAGTGGGTTTGTTGCCTTCAGGAGTTAGGTGGAGAACCATCTCTGTCATCGAATGAAGGAGTTACAGAAGAACTTCAGCACCCTGTACAACACAAGAGATCACAGAAAGAAATCAGTAGGACCTTCTCTGAGACCATGCAGTTATAAGAGTCTAAACTCTGAGCTCTGCTGAATGAGGTGTGGTAGAGTCTATTTTGGGGATGGGAAGTGGACTTACTTGCCTATCATGGTAAAGGCTAGAAGCTCATGACTTAATATCAGAACTTCTAGATTTGCGACTGTAGAAGAATTTTAGTGCCTTGCAAGCAGGGCAGGGAGCTTTGCCCAGTGAAATGTTGGGCCTCTACAGCATCATTAAGAAATAGCCTCAGATTTGTAGGCCTGATTTTATTTGGAAATTGAGCCAGCTAGATATCAGCTGGAGAGAAAACATAGCAGAGCACAAGCAATCAAGGAGGTTTTTTTGAGTGCATTTATGATAGCTTCCTGATGCAGATAGCCAGGGGAGTGCGGGCTGCTGGACATCAGACTTACAAATGTGGAAGAAATGGTTGGGAATATGAAGGTTGGAGGCAGGTTTGATTGAAATTACCATGAGGTGGGTCTATTGAGGGTCCAAATGGGAGGGAACAAGGCAAAAAGCAGGATCACAACCATGTACTTTAGGTGTAAAACCCAGATGTCAATACTGAGGTTAGTACCACATGATATTTTCTTTGGGGACTAGATGCTGGGATTGAGTGCATGCTCAGCACTCCAGATGGTATAAGAACAGGAAGAGTGTTTGATACACCAGATGGTTATGCTCAGCTTCTGAGGGATTCAACAAGTTGGTGGAAATTGGCCAGTAGCAACCTCATTAAGTACATAAAAGAGAATTGCAAATTCCTGCACCAGGGGAGGAATAATACCCATGCATCAACATATGCTCTTGGCTGCCTGCCTAGAGGCAACTCTAAAGAGAAGGACCTGAGGGTCTTGGTGGACAATGAGCTAACCAGAGGTCACCTTTGGTGCAGGTCACCTTTTGTGTCCTTGCAGAAAGAAAGGTCAAAAGCCTCCTTGGTTGTACTAGGAAAAGCATTACCAGAAAGTAAAGAAAGCTGTTTTCTCCCCTATACTCAGAACTGGTGAAGGACATCTGAACTTCTGCGTCATTTTCTGAGCTCTCCAGCATAGAAGAGGCATGGAGCTGCTGCAGTTAGTTCACAAAGAGTCACAAAGACAATTAAGAAATTTGAGCATCTTTCATTAAGGACAGACAACTAGGATTGTA
>NW_024525258.1:0-1478 GCF_017590135.1 Pyrgilauda ruficollis
GATTTTTGGGGGAGTTTTCTGGGATATTTTGGGAGATTTTTGGGGATTTTTTGGGAATTTTTGGGAATTTTTTGGGAATTTCTTAGGGTTTTTTTGGGGTTTATTTTGATTTTTTTGGGGAATTTTTGGGGTTTATTTTGGATTTCAAAAGGATTTTTTAGGAATTTTGGGGCTGGGATTTTTTGGGAATTTTTTTTTTTGTTTTTTGGAATTTTTTTGGTTTTTTTTTTTTTTGGAGGGATTTTTGGGAGATTTTTGGAGATTTATTTGGGATTTTAAGAAGATTTTTTGGGGTTGTTTTGGGGATTTTTTGAGGAATTTTTTGGGATTTTTAGGAGATTTTTTTAGTGAATTTGCTGAGATTTTTTAGGGGATTTCTGGGAGATTTTTGGGGGAATTTCTTGGGTTTTTTTGTGGGTTTTTGTTGATTTTTTGGGAATTTCTTGGGGATTTTGTGGAGATTTTTAGGAGATTTTTTTAGGGAATTTCTTGGGATATTTTGTGGGTTTTTGTTGATTTTTTGGGGATTTCTTGGGGATTTTTGGGGGGATTTTTAGGAGATTTTTTTAGGGAATTTCTTGGGATATTTTGTGGGTGTTTGTTGATTTTTTGGGGATTTTTGGGGGATTTTTGGGGAGATTTTTATGAGATTTTTTAGGGAATTTCTTGGGGTTTTTTTGTGGGTTTTTGTTGTTTTTTTGGGGAATTTTTGGGGGATTATTTTGGGGGATTTTGGGCGGATTTTTTGGGAGATTTTTAGGAGATTTTAGGGAATTTCTTGGGATATTTTGTGGGTTTTTGTTGATTTTTTGGGAATTTTTTGGAAATTTCTTGGGAATTTTTTAGGCTTTTTTTTGGGGGGGTTTTAAGGGATTTCAAGGGATTTTTTAAATATTTTGCGGTTTTTTGGGGGGATATTTTTGGGGATTTTTTTTTCCTTTTTGGGATTTCCCCCTCCCCTGCGGGAATCCCGGGTTTTTCCCGGGAATTCCGAGCCCCGGAACCTTCCAGAAGCACCTGGAGAGCTTCGTGGCCGACTGCTACGACGCCATCGCCGTCTTCCTGTGCATCCACCTGGCGCTGCGCTTCCGAGCCCTCATGGCCAAGAGGGGCGTCCCCGCCCTGGACGGGTGAGAATTCCCAAAAATTCCCAAAATTCCCTGGGAATTCCCAAAAATCCAGCAGGAATCGCCCCCAAAATCGCTCAGGAAATCCTCAAAATCCAGCAGGAATTGCCCCCAAAATCAATCGAGAAATGACCAAAAACCATCAGGAATTCCCATAAAATCCCTCAGGGACATCATGGCCTGAATGGCTGAGAATTCCCAAAAATTCCCAAAATTTCCCAAAAATTCCCAAAATTTCCCAAAAATTCCCAAAATTTCCCAAAAATTCCCAAAATTTCCCCAAATTCCCACTGGGAAATCCCCAAAATCGCTCAGGAAATCCTTAAAATCCAGCAGGAATTGCCCCCAAAA
>NW_024525259.1:0-1477 GCF_017590135.1 Pyrgilauda ruficollis
AAAACCCTAAAAAACACCCCAAAACCCCCAAAGAACCACCCTGAAAACCCCAAAACACCCCAAAAAACCCTAAAAACACCCCAAAAACCCCAAAAAACCACCCTGAAAACCCCAAAAAACCACCCTCAAAACCCCAAAACACCCCAAAAACCCTAAAAACACCCCGAAAACCCCAAAATAACCCCAAAAACCCTAAAAAACACCCCAAAAAACCCTAAAAAACACCCCAAAACCCTAAAAACCCCCCAAAAACCCCAAAATAACCCAAAAACCCTAAAAACCACCCTGAAAACCCCAAAAAACCACCCCAAAACCCCAAAATAACCCAAAAACCCTAAGAAAACACCCCAAAAACCACCCCCAAAACCCCAAAATATCCCAAAAACCCTAAAAACATCCAAAACCCCAAAAAAACCACCCCAAAAACCACCCTGAAAACGCCCAAACCCCCAAAATAACCCCAAAAAACCACCCTGAAAACCCCAAAATAACCTCAAAATAACCCCAAAATACCAAAAAAAAACCCCAAAACCCTAAAAACCACCCCCAAAACACCAAAATAATCCCAAAACCCAAAGAAACCACCCTGAAAAACCCCAAAATAACCTGAAAAACCACCCTAAAATCCCCAAAATAACCCCAAAAACCAAAAAGAATCACCCCAAAAACCACCCTGAAAATCCCAAAATAACTCCAAAACCCACCCCCAAAACCCTAAAATAACCCCAAAAACCAAAAAAGCCACCCCAAAAACCACCCAAAACCACCCCAAAAACCCCAAAATAACCCCAAAACAAGAAAAAAAAACACAAAATCCCCCAAAAACCCCCAAAATCCCTCCCAAAAAACCCCTGACCCCGAAATCCCTCAATTCTGACCCCAAATTTCTCCCCCTCCAGAGAAAGTCCAAAATTTCGGCGTCTCGCAAGCTCCAGCTGAAGGTGAGGGGGTCCCCAAAATTTGGGGGCTCGGGGTGGGGTCCCCAAAATTTGGAGGGGTTCCCCAAAATGTTCCCCCCCCAAAGAACCCCAAAATTTACATTTTCCAGCTAAATTTACAGGTTTGTCCCCAAATTTTGGGGTTTACGTTTGATTTTGGGGGTGCCCATGAGGGTCCTGGGGGTGTCCCCAAATTTCGGGTGGTGTCCCCAAATTTTTGGGGGTGTCCCCAAAATGTCCCCCACTCAAAGAACCCCAAAATTTAAATTTCCCAGCTAAATTTGAGAGGTTTGTCCCCAAATTTTGCTTTTTCTCCTGATTTTGGGGGTGCCCATGAGGGTCCTGGGGGTGTCCCCAAATTTCGGGGGGTATCCCCAATTTCGGGGGGTATCCCCATATTTCGGGGGTGTCCCCAGATTTCGGGGGTGTCCCCAAATTTCAGGGGGTGTCCCCAAATTTCGGGGGTTTCCCAAATTTCGGGGGGTGTCCCCACATTTCGGGGGGTGTCCCAAATCTCGGGGGTTTCCCAAATTTCGGGG
>NW_024525260.1:0-1442 GCF_017590135.1 Pyrgilauda ruficollis
GGGGGGGTCCTGGATTTTGGGGAGGGGTCTGGGGGTACCCATGGGGGGGGTCCCCTCCTCAAATTTTGGATTTTGGGGGGGTCCTTACCACCGGAGGTTTATTCCCCGATTCCTTCAAACAGAAGGCGATGGCGTGCTGTGGGAAAAACGGAGTTAGGGGGACCCCAAAACCCCCCCGGGGAGCCCAAAAATGAAAAAGGGACCCCAAAAAATGGAAAGAGCGGCCCAAAAAATGGGGGGGGGTAGGGAAAATTTGGGAAAAAATTGGAAGTTTTGGGGAAAAATGGGGAAAAAAATGGAGAAAAAATGGGAGGAAAATAAGGAAAAAATTTAATAAATGGGGGGGAAATAAATTTAAAGAGGGGAAAAAAGGAAAAAAGAGGCCAAAAAGTGGAAAGAGCACCCCAAAAAATGGGGGGTAGGGAAAATTTGGTTGGAAAATGGGGAAAAATTAGGAAAAATTGGGGAAAATTCGGAAAAAATGGGGAAAAAATTGGGGAAAATGGAGAAAAAAGAGATTTAAAGAGGAAAAAAAATGAAAGAAGATCCTAAAAATGGAAAGAGCACCCCAAAAAATGGGGGATAGTGAAAATTTGGGAAAAATTTTTGGGAAAATGGGGAAAAATTGGGAAAAATAGAGGAAAAAATGGGGGAAAACTTGGGAAAAATGGAGAAAAAAAGAGATTTAAAGAGGAAAAAAATGAAAGAAGACTCTAAAAATGGAAAGAGCACCCCAAAAAATGGGGGATAGTGAAAATTTGGGAAAAATTTTTGGGAAATATGGAAAAATTGGGAAAAATACAGAAAAAATGGGGGAAATTTGGGGAAAAATGGGAAAAAAGGTGAAAAAAAGGATTTAAAGAGAGAAAAAGGAAAGAAGATCCTAAAATTGGTGAGGGACCCCAAAAATTTGGAAGTAGGGAAAAAATTTAGGAAAATTGAGGGAAAAAATTGGGAAAAATTGGAAAAAAATTGAGGGAAAACACAAAAAAAATGGGGGAAAAAAGGGATTTAAAGAGGAAAAAAAAGGAAAAGAGACCCAAAAATTGAAAAGGGGACCCCAAAAATTGAAAAAATGGGGAGATGAGAAGAAAAAAGGCCCAAAAAATGAAAAAAATCCGGAAAAAAATGCCCAAAATGGAGCCGAAAAATGGGTGGATCCCAAGCCCCGCCCACAACTCATGCCCCACCCACTCATTTGCATATTCACACTCATTTGCATGCCCCGCCCCCTCCATGCAAATTCGACGCAAGACACAGAAAAGAGGGGGAGGGGAGGATGCTGGGGGGGTCCAGAAACCCCAAAATTTTGGGGATTTTTCGGAGATTTTTTGGGATTTATTTTTAAAATTTTTGTTGGAATTTATTTTTTAATATTTAAATTGTTTTTTCCAATTTTATTTGAATTTTTTTCCAAATTTTTCCATTTTTTTTCCAATTTT
>NW_024525261.1:0-1477 GCF_017590135.1 Pyrgilauda ruficollis
TCTCTGAGAGCTCCTAAGACCTGGCTCAAAGACTTAACACACCATCCACGTTTCTCTCCCTCTTCCCAGATGGCGTTGATGGGAAGCAGGCACGCCGGACCAACTCCAGCACCCCCCTGGGAGAGCTCTTTGACCACGGCCTGGACAGCTGGGCCTGTGTGTACTTTGTGGTCACCGTGTACTCCACCTTCGGCCGCGGCTCCACCGGCGTCAGCGTCTTCGTGCTCTACCTCCTGCTCTGGGTGGTCTTGTTTTCCTTCATCCTCTCCCACTGGGAGAAGTATAACACAGGGATTCTCTTCCTGCCCTGGGGATATGACGTCAGCCAGGTGGTGAGTTCATGCCCTGAGAAGCTGCTGGGTGCAGTGCTGCCCACTGAGGGGTGTTCTGCTGTGGATCCAAAGCCTTGTCAGTCATGGAGTCAGTCCATGGACATGGACTCTCCATGACAAACAAGGCTTGAAGGATGGACACGACCTTGGCTCTCCTCTCCCTGCTTCCTGCACGTTTTGCCCGCTGGAATTGTTGCTTTATGTAGTTCCCTACGTGGTACCAGTGTGGGTAAAGCCTAGAAGTTTGGGATGCCTTTTGGCACTTCCAGGATCTGGGTCAAAAAATCAGCAGAGGTAATTGGCTTGTTAATTGCTGTTCCTGAAGCAAAGATTCCTGGGGAGGTGTCCCTCCAGACCACGGTCCCTGGGCAGTGGGTGTTGAGACTGATGGTGATGGCTGCCTTGGGGTGTTGGTGTGTCCATCCCTCCTTAAGGAATTCTCTGCAGGAAGCTCTTCCTGAAGAGAACAGGGACCTAGGGATGAGGCAACTCTCCTGGATTGCTGGCAGTGCCTTCCTCCAGCCCAGGGTGCTCCAAGCTTTGTCCAGCCTGGCCTATGGCCTTGGACATTTCCAGGGATGAGGGAGCCACAGCTTCTCTGGGCAACCACCCTCATTGTGAAAAAGCTTCTTTTTAACTCAGTATCTTATGTCCATTTATTTGTTCTCTGGTTTGTCAGATGCTGGGTGGGAAATGCAGTGAGTTGGAAGGAGAGTTTAATTAATGCAACTGCATTAATTGGAATAATCATTTCTCCTATTACAAGGAGACCAGAGCTGGTCCCTGAGTGTACTCTGATCCTTTCTCCCAAAATGTTGCTTAACCCAGGTCTTTGAGCTGCCTGCTGGAGAAAGGCAGGGGTGGAGGGCAGAGCAGCGTGTTCCACCCAGCTTCAGGGGACTATTAAAGCTGAAATAGCCCTGGTGAGCTTCTCCCTGTAATCCAGCAGCAGATGGATAAGGAAGAGTCCCTGAATGACCCCTCCAGGGTCACTGCAACTTGTGTAAAACCTGTGCTGTGGTCACCTCGAGAGTTCAAGGCTGTGCCAGGGCATCTCTCCTGCAGCTCTTGGTCATATTTTCCTCATGGAATCAGTGAGGTTGGAAAAACCCTCTGAGACCATCGAGTCCAGCACTGCCAAGGCC
>NW_024525262.1:0-1477 GCF_017590135.1 Pyrgilauda ruficollis
GGGAGGGACTGGGACCAAACTGGGATGAACTGGGAGCAAACTGGGAGAGACCGGGATGGACTGGGAAAGACTGGGACCAAACTGGGAACAGCTGGAACCAAACTGGGAGGGACTGGGACTAAACTGGGACCAGACTGGGAATGACTGGTAGTGACTGGGAGTAAACTGGGACAGAGTGGGACAAACTGGGATCAACTGGGACAAACTGGGATGGACTGGGATCAAACTGGGATCAAACTGGGATGGACTGGGATCAAACTGGGACAAACTGGGATCAAACTGGGATGGACTGGGACAGACTGGAAGGGACTGGGATCAAACTGGGACGGACTGGGATCAAACTGGGATGGACTGGGATGGACTGGGACAGACTGGGATGGAGTGGGACGGACTGGGATGGACTGGGAGTGACCGGGACAAACTGGGACCAAACTGGGAGGGACTGGGACAGACTGGGACAGACTGGGAGGGATTGGGAGCAAACTGGTCCAAACTGGCTCAAACTGGCTCAAACTGGTCCAAACTGGTCCAAACTGGTGCAAACTGGGACAAACTGGTCCAAACTGGTTCAAACTGGGACAAACTGGTTCAAACTGGTCACTCAGAGCCTTTATTGGAAGGGGAGGGGACACAAAACTGGGCGGGGCCACACCGATGATGTCACCACTCCCATATATGGACTTGGGGAAACCCAATGACATCACCACTTCCATATATGGATTTGGGGAACCAGATGACGTCACCATTTCCATATTGGGAGTTGGAGAAACCCGATGACGTCACCACCCCGATGGCCGCAAACGCCCCCAAATTTTGGGGAAGTTCCACGTGATTTTGGGGGGGAAACCCCAAATTTTGAGGGGGATTTGGACACGATTTTAGGGGGGAATCCCCTAAAATTTGGGGGTGCCCCTGTGACGTCATCACCCCAAATTTTTGGGAGGGTTCAACACGATTTTGGGGGTGACACCCCTAAATTTTGGGAGGGTTTAGATTCAATTTTGGGGCGTTACACCCCCAAATTTTGACATCTTTGGATGGTGACACCCCAAAATTCTGTCACTGGGGTTGGAGGTGATCCCAAAAATTTGGGGTGCCACTATGACGTCATCACCCCAAATTTGGAGGGATTTGAAGCAATTTTGGGGTGTTCAGACTCAATTTTGAGGGGGAAAACCCCCAAATTTTGACATTTTGGGACGGTGACACCCCAAAATTTTGTCACCGGAGTTGGAGGTGATCCCAGAAATTTGGGGTCGCCCCCATGACGTCATCACCCCAAATTTTGGGGGGTTGAACACAATTTTTGAGGTGTCATCCCCCCAAAAATCTCAAAATTCGGAGGTGTCATGCCCCAAAACACCCCAAAATGGCCTCAAACCTCCTCAATTTTGTGGGTGATGACGTCATAGAGCCACCCCCAAATTTTTGGGGTCACTCTCAAACCCCAGTGACAAAATTTTGGGGTGTCACCGTC
>NW_024525263.1:0-1492 GCF_017590135.1 Pyrgilauda ruficollis
GAAAATTGGGGAAAAATTGGGAAAAAAGAAAAATAAAAGGAGAAAAATGGGGAAAATTGGGAAAATTTGGGGGAAAATAAAAGGGGGGAAATGGGGAAAAATGAGGGGAGAAAATGGGGAAAAAATGGGAAAATTGGGGAAAAATGGAAAATAAAAGGGGAGAAAAATGGGGAAAAATTGGGAAAAATTGGGGAAAAAGGAAAATAAAAAGGGAAAAGGGGGAAAAATTGGGGAAAATTGGGGGAAAATTGGGAAAAATAAGAAAATAAAAGCAGGGAAATGAGGAAAAATTGGGGAAAAAATGAAAATAAAAGGGGGAAAGAATGGGAAAAATTGGGAAAATTGGGAAAAATAGGAAAATAAAGAAACAAAAAGGGGAAAATGGGAAAAATGGGAAAATTGGGGAAAATTAGAGAGAAATTTTGGGAAAATTAGGGAAAAATGGGGTGGAAATGGGGAAAAATTGGGAAAAATTTGGGAAAAATTGGGAAAAAATTAGGAAAAATAGGAAAGAACAGGGAAAAATGGGGAAAAATGGGGAAAAATTGGGAACAATTTGGGAAAATTGGGAAAAAATGGGGAAGTTTGGGGGAATTGGGAAAAATGGGGAAAACATTAAAATAAAAGGGGAGAAAAATGGGGAAAAATTGGGAAAAATGGAGAAAATGGGAAAAAATCTCAGAGGTTTTGGGGGTTCAGGTACAAAATTCCTGGGAAAAATGGGAAAAATGCGGGAAAATTGACGAAAATGGGGAAAAATTGGGAGAAATTAAGGGAAAAAAGGGAATAATTGGGAAAAATGGGAATTTTCTTTTTCCTGCGGGGTTTTTTCCCCAGTTTTTTTTTCTTTTTTTCTCTTTTTTTCCTGTTTTTTCCTTTTTTTTTTTTTTCCTGTTTTTTTCCCTTTTTTAAAATTTTTTCCCGGATTTTTCCTCGTTTTATTTTTATTTTTTCCAGTTTTTTTCTCCCTTTTTTTCCCCTTTTTAATTTTTTTCCGGATTTTTCCTCTTTTTTTTTTTTTTATATATATTTTTCCCAATTTTTTTCTCCTTTTTCTAAATTTTTTCCTGATTTTCCCTCTTTTATTTTAAATATTTTTCCCCTTTTTTTCCCCGTTTTTTCCCCCTTTTTTTTTTATTTTTTCCCGGATTTTTCCTCTTTTTTTTTTTAATATTTTTCCCGGTTTTTTCCCATTTTTTTCCCCTTTTTTAAAATTTTTTTTCTGGATTTTCCTCGTTTTTTTTATTTTCCCCCTTTTTTAAATTTTTCCCCGGATTTTCCCCCCATTTTATTTTTATTTTTTCCCCATTTTTTCTTCCCCCCATTTTTCCCCTTTTTTATTTTTTCCCGGATTTTTCCTCCTTTTTTTTTAAATTTTTTCCCCTTTTTTCCCCAGTTTTTTTCCCGGATTTTTCCTTTTTTTTTTTTTTTTTAAATTTTTTCCGGATTTTTCCTCTTTTTTAAAAATATTTTTCCCCTTTTTTTCCCCCGT
>NW_024525264.1:0-1459 GCF_017590135.1 Pyrgilauda ruficollis
GACAATCTTTGATTAGCATCACCTCATACTTGTCATGGGGTTTCTGTCTCATGCCATGAGTTCTGATCAGTTATTGAGTACTTTGTCTGTTCCTTCATGTTCACCACATCAACCCTGGCCTTATTTACTGAGAGCTCTTCCACCCACACTCTGTGGATTGATCTTTTCTCATGTGCTTTGCAGTAGTGTTAATCATGAGTGCATCAGGAATGATTCACAAGACTGACTACCCTTGAGGGGGCCTGCAAGGAGGTAGGGCAGTGCTATTCCCCCACTCAGAGGGCAGAATGAAGGACAAAAAGTGCCTTTCCATTAATACCATGGTTCAGCCTGAGGAGTTTGGAACCTGAGATTTTAGTAAAGTACTATGTAGCACCTCAGGATATAACAGCTCCACGGGGTAAATGTCCAGAGAATGAGGATGAAACAGATTCTGATCACCTTAAGAAATCTTGGTTATATGGCTTTTACAGCATTTCCAAGGAGAGAAAGGAGAAAGAATGCAGTTTTCTGACATGGAATTTAATTTCCCAAACCAAGAGACCTCTTCTAGTTTCTGTATCAGAGTTTTTGAAGACTTACCACATCCCAGAAGAATACAAGTGTTTTCGTTAAAGTCTAAGCAAAACGCTTGAGGAGTGACACTTGAGGCTTTTTTCTTCATTCAACACAGAAGTTAGTATTAGGTAAGGCTTCAAGAATGTTTGCTGTTACAGCAACAACCTTTTACCTGCCAAAGAGTTACTGGATTTGTCCAGAAGGTCTTTCCAAGTTCTGAAAAGATCATCAGACAAAAAGCCTTGCACACCTTAACCCATGTTGGAGCAATGGCAAAAGAGGAATATCAGTGCATGAAGATACAAATCCATCTGTAAAAAGGACATACAGCATAGAGAGTGAAAGAAAAACTGTAACATAATGCAAATATTTCCTTGGTAAGAGAGTGAACTTTTGGTGATGTATTATGAATAGCCAGCCTTTCTGTGCCCTGGGTGCATTGCATACTGCTACTTTGTTTTCAGGCTGAGGAGAAAAGTGAAAGGTAGAGGAGACCATGGATATTACACAAAATATTTCATGTGTGCAGCTCAATTTAAATCCTTTCATGAGATGTTAAATTTGCAGAAGTTAGTACATGAAATACAAAAATCTCCACAAACCTGTAGTATTTTGTAGTTAATCAAAAGTAAAGGGCAAATTCCAGTTGAATTATTCCAAAAAGTCATGGGGTTCCAGGTTTCTAAAAGGGCATTAAAGGGAACACCCCCATGTATCTATGACAATTAGATTCAGAAATAGCACAGTTTGCACTCCTCTTGCTTCAGGCAGAACTTTTATTTTGGCTTTGCAACTACAAGACACCATTCTTTGGTGTTTTTGTTCATCTTAAATATTTCATAATGTGCTCATGGATTTTGAGTAGCTCTTTGATCAAGGGTGGAAGCAATGGCTCAGTTTT
>NW_024525265.1:0-1475 GCF_017590135.1 Pyrgilauda ruficollis
GGGGGAAATGCACTCAGCATTTGATGGCCCTGTACCAGCCTGTTCCATCTTATTGAAATTGCTGCTTTTTGTGGATGGAGGAGGCCCAGGGGAAGAGCCTGGGGACACACAGGGGCTTTGGGCTCTGCCCTCCCTCCCCACTCCTCAGCACAGGGGCACAGCCCCAAACCCACGGGGCAAAGCCCTGATCCTGCTCTGCTCACAAACATTTGCCATCAAACCAGAGTGGGAAGGGACCTCAGAGCCACCCAGTGCCACCCTGCCCTGGCAGGGACACTGCCACTGTCCCAGGTGCTCCAGCCCCAGTGTCCAGCCTGGCCTTGGGCACTGCCAGGGATCCAGGGGCAGCCACAGCTGCTCTGGGCACCTGTGCCAGGGCTGCCCACCCTGCCAAGAACAACTCCCAATTCCCAATATCCCATCCATCCCTGCCCTCTGGCAGTGGGAGCCACTCCTCCTTGTCAATAGCATTCCTCCATCTTCCCAAACAGCAAATGCAAAGTTATGCTCAACAACTCATGTAAAACAAAATAAAAGCACATGTAAGGCAGGATGCAGTAGGAACTGTCTTGTGTTTTACCTCAAAGTGAAGAAATTCTCGATAAATATTTATATTGGAATTCCCAAGTGCCTGAAAAGCTTCAGGGCCACGATTTTAATGCACACAAACACACAAGATGTACATTACACAGACACACTTGCAGACTTTAAAGCCGAGTGCCTGCATTGGTTTGTTTCTGCAGAATTATGTTTATAAGAAGTTTTCAGGTGCCTGGTTAGAGCCCAACCCTCAGAGCCTCTCCCGGACAGGGCAGGAGCTGCAGGAGCACACTCACACTGAACCCAGGTGCCAGAGAAGTTCCCTTTCTCCCTGACCACCCTTTGAGGTCCCCCAGCCTCTCCTGCACGCCAGAACCCACAGCACAGCAGGTTTCCACCACCAAGGGGAAGGAACCCAGGGTAAAGCAGCTCCTGCTGCAGGTCAGGGCTGCCAGGAAGCCCAGGCACATCCCCAGGGACCCCAACGAGCCAGAGGTGAGGGCAGGGATCGCCCCCAGCCCGAAGAACGAGCCATTGGGAGCCTCCCAGAGGCCATCCTGGGATGCAATCCCATCTCCCAGGTGGAAACACAGTGCTCATTTACAGAGCCACTTGCTGAGGAACAGGGGCCTGGCTTGGCTGGGGTTTTCCCCATTGGGATGGGTTCATTCTGCTTTTCCTTGGCTGGGGGCTGCTGCCTCACCCATCCCAGCACAGCCCCAAGCCCTTCCTGCAGTTTCCAGCCGTGGGGCTCCAATGCAGCTCCAGAGCCAAGCAGGGAACACTGGAGAAAATCTCTTTAGGGCAGGGATTGCAGAGCTGGGCTGGGTGGAAGGGCTGGTACTAGCCACGCTCCCCATGGGAGGACAGGGGGCACACAGCAGGATCCTGCAGGGTGAGAGCACCCCGAGCTCAGACTTACATGGAAATTCAGA
>NW_024525266.1:0-1479 GCF_017590135.1 Pyrgilauda ruficollis
TTTTTGTCAATAAATTTCCCCATGACACAATATAACAAAGTAGATTTCTTGTCATGCCATTTCTGATCAACACATGGTATTACCCTGCTTTTGATTCCTCAGACAATCACCTTAAACCTCCCTAACTTAATTGCAGTAAACCCAGGAACACACAGACAAATACTAAAAGATCTCTCTCTAAAGGAAAAAATAACAAAACTGAGGCTAGCCCTGAGTAATTTAATGGAAGGAACAGGCTATGTGTTCAAAAAAAGAAGTCTATGTGTAATTACCTATGCTTTTGGAAAAGGCAATCAGATTTTACAAGGTGTCTAGCTAAATTATATGTTGCTGAGGTTACTAGAGGGCTAGTTGCAACAACAGTGATAGGTACAATTAAAGAATTTTTATATAATAAGAGCCTTTCACAGTTGAAATCTTACACAAGACTTGAGAAAAGTCTTTTATACCCATATATTCACATTATTCCCCCAACACTAGCAGCAGGAAATGCATAAAGAATAAATGACCATTGTTTTGGCTTGGTTAAATACTTCATTTTAACTACCTGCTTTTATTTATATGAAATCTGCCACATGACGATTTCCTTTACATTGCAGTATATTTATACAGGGAAATATTGAAAATTCTGGTACTATAAAAGGTTCAAATGTAAATTTTATGGACATGCAAGCAATGTAAAACCTAATATTTAGTCATAAAATCAAGATAAAAAGTTATTTTCCTTACCAATGCAGTTCACAGTATAACCCTGCTATTGGTACAATGTAAACTGCTTGAAATGAAAGCATCCTTCTATTAGAAGCACCAGCTTGCAGTTACAACTCCCTTTTCTTCTCTTCAACCACACCTGCAGCTTATAACATTCTCAGGCAGAGAAACTCTTATTTCTATTGTTTGCACTGAACCTGAATGAAAAGAGAAATGTACCTATAGAGATAGACTGGAGGTTCTGCAACAATTCTTAGCACAAATCTTTAACAAAACCAGGACTGCTCTGCAAGGAATACTGCCTGTTTCATGGTACAGTTTTACATCAGACACAGGTGTTATTACTACTCTACTCTGTCACAAGAAAGCATATTGCTTGGATTGAGCACTGTAGTTTCCTGGCTGCTTTGGAACAGGATTAAGACAGTACTGCCAACCATCAGGGAAAAAAACCAAACCCCTAATGATAGTACTGCCAACCATCAGGGAAAAAAACCAAACCCCTAATGAAAAAACTTCTTTCCTAGAGATAAAATTCAGTAGTTGCCTCTGTGACTGATTTTAAAGTTGTAGTAAAGCTATTAAAGTCATACTTTCATATACTTATGCAATTGCCCTATATAAGCAGCCTGTAATCCTTCTTCCTCCCTTGCCCCACCTAACGCAGAAACCAGCTGTTTCTATACTTATGCCTTTGGATGGGCTGGCAAGAGTGCTCTAACAATGTCATAGTACAACTGGGCTACCAAGACATTGTGGGTTTTTTTT